>NC_063184.1:35211951-35392512 GCF_023159225.1 Perognathus longimembris pacificus
TACTTGGCTATTGATTTTGGCTTGAGTTTTCGTTTACCAAAATCTCATGGGTCCCCTTAAGACTTCAGTGGTCCACGCATCTTATTCCTGCGCAAATTTCTTGCTCCCCTCTCCAGCACCCCGAAATTGCCAACTCCCGGTGACCATACCCAACGTTTTAACTGTTTGTTGGCCCCTGTATTGTCTAAATCATAGATTTACTCTTTCTTGTGTTGACTAGTAATCACTAGCCGTGTCCATATTTCTCTCAAGGTTTAAGGGGAAGGGAAAGGATTTTACTCTTCTGGAAAGCACACACAAGGGCATATTCATGCACTTGCTAAGGGCACACACACACACAACTTGTGCTCACATAAACGCACACACGAACAAGCACACACATGCACACTCTGTCTTCCAACTGCATTCAATCATAAGGAGTTGGCAGTCAATACTCAGGTTCTTCTTAACTAGGTACCCGCTGTGCCGAGCTAAGTCCCGGCGAGTGGTTCACATAGCGCGTTAGTGCGTTTTCTGCTTTGCTCCACTGCTCTCGGTACTGGTGATTTCAAAACTCCGTGTAGCGCGCCCTCTGGGCCCTTCTGGAAGCATTCATTCCGCCCATAGCAAACGTGCCCACACTGAAAACATCATGTCCAGTCTAACGCTGTCCCAACTGAGTCACGTCAGCTAAGTCAAAGCCCAACAAACCAAGTACGGGGGGGGGGGGCGGGGGCAAGGGGAGAGGAGGGCTAGAGGATGGGGGGGGGGGGCAGTGAAGGCAAGCGAGAACTCATTGTTTACCACAGAACTGAGGAAAATAAGCGCAGGGCCGGGACGAGCGGGGAGTGAGGAGCTGGAGGGATATGACGCAGATCGAGAGGCATGATGCACATAAACTGCTTCCTTGAATAGCAAAAAACCCAATAGATCACCTAAAATTTAAGAAAAGTGAGGGAAGGAGTGATTGGGGGGGGACGTGGATGAGAATACTGGAAGGGGTACCCCGATCAGGAGGTTCTGTATTCATGAGGTGCTTTGACGGATGGCAACTCCTTTGTGAAACTACTCAAGGACAGTAAAAGAAGAAGAAAAAAAAAACTCCAAACAAAACCACACAGAAAACCCACAGTTTTCATTTCTCTTCGTCTTCTGGTGTGTTCCTTTCCGATTCATCTTACATATTGATATCCTTTGACAGATACTTTAATTTTTCACTCTTCTTTCTTTTGCGCCTAGACTTCCTAGTCTTACTCTTTCAATTTTCTGGAATTCTCTTTAGCAATGATATCTTTTTTATGTAAAAATGTTGTTCTTTAACATTTCTGCCGCTGGGAATTCTCCATGTCTGTTGGTTTGTTTTCCCTTGTCTCTTTCTGTCGAGATTCCTGGTAGACATCGCCTCACTCATGTCCTTCCCTGAGCGGCGCCCGCCGCCCTCCGGAACAAACTCACCAAGTCTGGGGTAAAAGGAAGGGAACGCTTCCTGACCCCCGGCTCCGGCCTGCCCTCTTCACAGTTCTATAGAAAGCCCAGGAGGCAGAGCTCACGCTGGCTTGGGAGCAGGTAAGGCCGGGTGGAAGCCTCCCGATGGAAGCCCCTCTGCCCACTGGGTCCCCGTCCCTGGCCTTTCCCACGCCAGGCACCCTGGACGGGGGTCCTCCACGCGTGAAGCGGTGCCTGGAGCAGAGTGTCGCCCCAGTCCCACAACCCGCGCTGTGTGTCCTGAACTCTCCAAAGGGTCGGATTCATTTTGAGAGGAGATGCAAAGGGGATTCCGTGGTAATCCAGCAAAGCCATTTAGTACGGCGGAGGTTTTCGCCGCAGTAAATAAATTGTCTTTTAGAGAAAAGCCCACGCCGGGCTATCATTAGTAACAAAAATCACAGCGATTGGCTGAGTAGAAAAGCTGATCCTACAATCCGGCCGCCTTGAGCTCATTGATCGGGAGGGAAATTATTCCCAACCAACCTGGAGATTTACGTAATGTCCTCGAATACAAAGGAGAACACGTAATTTTGTAAGAAATGGGAGAGACTCTGTCTGCTGCATTTTCACGTGTTAGGACCATGTGAGATTACCATGTGACTCTATCCGGAAAAAAAAAATCTTTATTTTGGGGATGTTTATTGTAGGTGAAGCACACAACGGGAAAACAGAAAGAGAATAAATAAAATGATCAGCCTAATCTACACCCATGACACTTAAAAAAAAAACAAACAGCTGAGTACATGAATCCTCCTTTAATTTCGCCTATTTATTTTCTACACTTCCTCTGCACAGAACTTTGTAACAAAATCCTGCTCGTGGGCTTCTCCTGCATGGATGACAGGAGCCCCGTGATGACATCATACCAGTAATTTTATACCAAGCTTAATCTATGATGCTAATAAGAGCAGTTAAGAATTGAGGCTATCTTACCTAGACACTAAGAAAATCCACAAGTAACTTCTTATAGTTTATTAAATAGCTTGCGGGGAGATAATTCGGGATAATGACAAAATAAGTTCAGAAAATAATGTTCTAGGCTAAATCCAAACATTGAAATTTTCTTTAATTTTGAACGTAAGTTCCCTGTCTGATGCACTGTCCATTTTATTACTAATATTTCACATATCTTATTACCTCTGGCTAATGTAATGCCATGTTCTTTATCAGCTGCTATTGCCAATATGGGTGGGTGTCTTGTGTTTTGTCATGTACAGATCTCAGGGGGGGAAAATCCCAGGAAATTAACAAATACTTTAATGACGCCGTTGGTACTTGGCAAATCATAAAGATACGTTTTATTTTGTAATACCAATGTCTATTTTATAGTACTCTGTGCTCTTGTCTTCTAAATACAAACCACACTTACTTTGTTCTGAAAACAGGACCAAGATGAAAACTTGGAAATTTTCATTGCCTCATAGAAAGCAATCGGTGAAATGGGCAATTTTCCTTTGGCTCCACCTCCACGCCAGCCTGCTGAGCAGGTTTGACTTGTGCTGGGGAAGGACTTGAAGAGGATATTACAATATTTTTCTGACGTATTCATGCCCTCCGAACTTGCCATGGTTCCACCCTTCAAGGCCCGGCCCCGTTGGTACCACAGTGGCCGGTGGACGCGGCGCCCCCCCTCCCTGCCCCCCCCCCGTGTCCCGGAATGTGGCTGGGCAGCCTGTGCTGTTCTGCCACGTGGGGAGCAGGCGTGAGCGCTGGGTGGATCGACGTGCTGTTGGCTGATACAATGCAAGCAAAGACGAGCTTAGTTGCTCTTGCCATCACACATGCATAGAACCAGGAAACCTCCGGAACCCGCCGTTGACCAGAGGAAGGCGAGCCGTGAAGCAGAGCGGATCTCCCGGGCCGCGCGTAGGGGGGCCCAGGGGCCTGGCCAGCCTCAGTGGGCTCACTCGCCAAGGCTGGGGGCCTGGCTCGTTGTCAGGGAGTCCTCTGCTGATAGGAGACCATCGACTCCATGCATAACTAATGACAAGTAAACAGTCAATAATTTCTCAGGAGAGGGCCAGCTGCGCATGGCTAGAACGTCCTCCAATCACTGGAAACAAGGTGCTCCTTTCCATCTCCACCGAGGCAGGAACCCGGGCCTCCAGGGAAGGGGAGGAATCCCCTGTACGCTCCAGGCCCCCCTCCAGCCACTGGACATGGGAGCATGAGTTACCTTGCAGGGCAGAGAGACGTCTTACACCAGAGGTGGTCGGAGAGAAACCCAAGCAGATGAATATTGACTTGGCTGTTACTTAAAGGGACAGTTATGCAAATACCCAGCCAAGCATGTAGGCTGTTTGCAGAACGTTTTAATGTACCAAAGACCTGGCTGAGGATTTAATTCCAGCCACAACAGGGAGAGGGGAGTATGCAGAGTCAACAACTGCCAGGAGGGAAGTCCACCAGAGAAAACCAGCCAACAACCAACCAACCAACCAGCCAACCAACTGCCAGGAGGGAAGTCCACCAGAGAAAACCAGCCAACAAGCCAACCAACCAACCAACTAGCCAACCAACTGCCGGGAGGGAAGTCCACCAGAGAAAACCAGCCAACAACCAACTGCCAGGAGAGAAGTCCACCAGAGAAAACCAGCCAACAAGCCAACCAACCAACCAACCAACCAACTGCCAGGAGGGAAGTCCACCAGAGAAAACCAGCCAACAAGCCAACCAACCAACCAACCAGCCAACCAACTGCCAGGAGGAAAGTCCACCAGAGAAAACCAGCCAACAACCAACTGCCAGGAGAGAAGTCCACCAGAGAAAACCAGCCAACAAGCCAACCAACCAACCAACCAACCAACTGCCAGGAGGGAAGTCCACCAGAGAAAACCAGCCAACAAGCCAACCAATCAACCAACCAGCCAACCAACTGCCAGGAGGAAAGTCCACCAGAGAAAACCAGCCAACAAGCCAACCAATCAACCAACCAGCCAACCAACCAACCAGCCAACCAGCCAGCCAACCAGCCAACCAGTCAACCAACCAGTCAACCAGCCAACCAACCAGCCAACCAGCCAACCAGCCAACCAACCAGTCAACCAACCAGCCAACCAGCCAACAAGCCAACCAACCAACCAACCAGTCAACCAGCCAACAAGCCAACCAACCAACCAGCCAACCAATCAGCCAACCAGTCAACCAGCCAACCAGCCAACAAGCCAACCAACCACCAACCAGCCAACCAGCCAACCAGCCAACCAGCCAACCAATCAGCCAACCAGTCAACCAACCAACCAGCCAACCAGCCAACCAACCGGCCAACCAGTCAACCAACCAACCAGCCAACCAACCAGCCAACCAACCAGCCAACCAGTCAACCCAACCAACCAGCCAACCAGTCAACCAGTCAACCAACCATCCAGCCAACCAGCCAACAAGCCAACCAACCAACCAACCAGCCAACCAACCAGCCAGCCAACCAGCCAACCAACCAGCCAGCCAACCAACCAGCCAGCCATCCAGCCAATCAACCAGCCAGCCAACCAGCCACCAACCAGCCAACCAACCAGCCAGCCAGCCAACCAACCAGCCAACAGGGCAGTGGCACTCAGGCGAAGAGCAGCAAGGTCAGTCACAAAGTCAGGAGAAGAAGCCAGGAGCGGGGTGGGAGGAGGGAGAGGAAGCTCAGGCTGTGCTCTTCACACAGGCTCACGCTGGACCCCCGGGGCTGCCCACAGACCCTGGACCCGGCCACGCTGGACCCCCGGGGCTGCCCACACACCACGGACCCCGGCCACGCTGGACCCCCGGGGCTGCCCGCACACCCTGGACCCGGCCATGCTGGCCCCCCGGGGCTGCCCACACACCCTGGACCCGGCCATGCTGGCCCCCCGGGGCTTGCCCACACACCCTGGACCCGGCCACGCTGGCCCCCCGGGGCTGCCCGCACACCGCGGACCCCGGCCACGCTGGGCCCCCGGGGCTGCCCACACACCCTGGACCCCGGCCACGCTGGGCCCCCCGGGGGCTGCCCGCACACCGCGGACCCCGGCCACGCTGGGCCCCCGAGGGCTGCCCACACACCGCGGACCCCGACCACGCGGCATTCCTTCACAGCGCTGTGACGGCGACATGAAATTGCAACACCAAGCTGCCATCTCTCTTCCCGTGGCACAGGAACCGTGTCCTGTCCCTACAGATAGGAGCCCTCGGAGCCCATGAGCCCCACGTTTCGGGAGCTGGCTCGTCCCTATTCTACAGCAAGCCTGACCACAACCAACTAAGCAGGAGTGTGGATAAAGTGGCCCGAAATCCCAGCAGACGCCTTCTCCAAAGCATGAGTGCGCACGAATAACGGAATTAATGCTATGATTCGGGCGTTATTGGAGCTCAATCATTTGTCATGAGCGGGTGAGACGTGAGTTTCCCGTCGTAGCGCTGTCAGGCGGCAGGATCACCAGGCAGAGGTGCGCGGCAGCGTGCGGGGTGTGGTCTGGGGACACTGCGGGCACTCCCCGCTCCGCCCCTCGGCTGAAACCATCCATGCGGCGAACACAGCCTGAGCACCTACCGTGTGCCCTGAGCCCAGAGAGCGGGCTGGAGTGGGCGTGTGTGCATGTGCGTGTGCGTGTGCGTGTGCATTGCATGTGCGTGCGTGTGCGTGTGCGTGTGCGTGTGTCGCTACAGAACGGAGCTCAGAGCCGAGCGCGCTGCGATTCCTCTAGGACTGAGTTTCTTCTCTGCCACTGTCCCCGTCTTGGGACTGAGGGCAACTTCCTCTTGAACGGAAGACTAACAATGGTAACACCTGATGAAAAGTAAGAAGTGGCCAGCGTTGTAAGGGAGAAGGCAGTGAGCGGCCAGAGGAGATAGATGTGGGACGTAAGGAGGCCGAACTCCAGAAGCTGTCTGCAGGGCCGACGGCAAGGAAAGATGCCCGCTGCCCCTGCACCCCCGCCAGAGGCCGGCGCCCGAGAGCCCCCGCACAGCCCTCCGTGAACGCGAGATGCAGAAGGGCGCACGTGCGCACGACGGCAAGAAAGAAACCCAAAACAGAACGGACGTGTGATCTTGGCCGCAGGATCTGACCAACCAGCCCAAAGGCCACGCTCCAACCCAAACCGACAAGGAGCCCTTCCCGGGGAAAGTCCTTCCCTGGGCTCGGGGACTCACGTCGGATCTGCGGATCGCACGGCAGGTTGGTTAAGCAGGGCGGACCAAGCACAGGGAGGCAGAAGTACAGACATTGCACTGCCCAAGAGCAGGGGAAAGCAGAACGTTCTGGAAGCTGGGAGTCTGTCTCAGACTCCCCAGAGACCATAACAAACCTCGCACTGTGGTGGGATAAACAAGGCATTCCTCCTGCGTGGAGACTCGCAAGATGGAACAACCCAAGAGCAGAGTGCAGAAGATCTGGAGTCCACGAGACACCTGTCCTACGTCGGTGAAGCCTGCTGCACGCCGAAACACGGCAGGGGACGGAGGTCAGGTGACTGTGCAGTGTCACACGGCAGGGGACGGAGGTCAGGTGACTGCGCAGTGTCACACGGCAGGGGACGGAGGTCAGGTGAGCTGCACCGTCACACGGCAGGGGACGGAGGTCCCGTGACCTCCGCCCTCACTCCGTGGAGGAGGTGACGTGGAGCGAGCTGTGCCTCTCCCGACTCCGTCCTGAGGCAGGAGCTGTTCGGGGCTGGTCCATGCCCCTGCCTCCCTGCTCTGTACCCTTCAGGACGCGCCCTGGAGCCAGGAGAACGCCGGCCATGGCTGCCACCCCCAGCATCTCCGGCGTGCCTGGAGAGGAGAGAGCAGGACGGAAAGGAAGCGACAAGGGCAGCGGGACACGAGATGGAAGACTTCTCCCAGACAAGATGCAGGAAAGGGCGAAATGTAAAGCTGGCGGCGTAGGACACCCCCTCATGTGGACACCCCCTCGTGGGGTCAGGTTTCTAGTGAACCACTCTTTACCTGGGCGATTTGTTTCAAAATGGGAAGTTCTGCACAGAGATGGGGGGGGGGGGGAGCGTCCTGGGCTTGGACATTCTTCCTTGGTAGTTTCTCAAACCGAACTTCCAACTGGGCTTTGTCGTGAAGAGGGGCGGTGCCTCGATCTGTCCCGCCACGCCCGGGACGCACCCAGGGGGACGGCTGAGTCCCGTTTCATACTGGGGGGGTCACCCGTCGTTCGGCTCGCCCCGGAAGCCGCCCCCAGCTCCGCGCCGCAGTGCCGCGCGTCGCTGTCCACCGCGAGTCCGCCCCGAGGCACGCCCACACACGGGTCTCGGGTGCAGCTCCTCAGCCGGGCTCGGGGGCTCACGCCTGTGAACCCCACTGTGTCCAAGGCCAGGTGCACGAGGTCAGAGGTCAGCCCTGCCTACAAAGCTGGAGACTCCGAGAAATCACGAGGGCCGAGAGGGCCGGGGTGGGGCTTACCCGGCGACTTGCCTGGCCTGGAGGAGCCCCCGGCGTGGCGCCGAGCACTGCCCAAACCGGACGTCATGCCCGCAGCGACTCTGGGTGATTCCCGCGCCCGCCGAGGCAGCGGAGCCCGGGGCTAGCGTCCGCGCCATTGCGCCGCGGACGGGGACAGCATTTGAAAGCAGTGAATTTCCGGGCTTTAACTTCCCAGGTATTCTTAACTTCAAATAAAAGTTTACCTAAAAGAGCCCCTGGGGGCCGGCCATTGGCATCCTTTAAAGTGATTCATAGGCTGAAGGATCGCAGAGGTAAATCATTTTGATTAATTTGTAATTACTTCCCCCCGTATTCCAGAGGAAACGATCAATAGTGCCATTTGCAGGGCTGCGGGTTCAACCAGCTCCTGGGAGCAAGTGCGGTTGATTCAGGCGGCTCTGTTCACGAGCCTCCCTGGACGCCCGAAATCTTTTATCCAGCCACAACTCAGGCCTAAGGGTGGTGAAAATCTAATCTTTTCCTCAGCTTGCTTTCTTGTTTCCTTCCTCCCTGCCTTCCCTCTTCCCTCCCTCCCTCCCTAACTCCCTTCTTTCTTTTTAGCTTTCTGGCTTGGACAAATATGCTTCCAGTGACCCAAGTGAGTAGTTAATATTAAAATAATTACTGACTGTAATGACAAACAATCACTACTACGTGTGCTAAAATGTAAGACAATTAGTAATTCCCCTTTCCAGTTAGTTTCCTACTGAACCTGACCTTCTTGAAGTCGGCCAGGAAAGGCCCGGGTGTGGGGATTCGTTCAGTTTCACCAACCACTCCTCGCTTCCCCTGACGAGTCAGCACCTCTGCCCGGGTGCCGGCGGCGTCTGAGCCGTGGGGGTCACGTCTGAAGCACCGGCAGAAGCCTGTTGTGGAGGGAGATGCACTGTCGAGCAGGAGAAATAAGATCAGCTCAGAGCAGCGCCGGGTTCCTCCAGCCAGCCGCGCGACGTGGAAAGCCAGGGGGCGCCGGCGGATCGACGTGAGGCCCGCGGCAGAGGGGCCGCGTCCGCGGCGTGGTGTGGCAGCCGCGTCACGGGACGGACGATGCCCCCGCTGTGCGCCAAGCGACACAAAGGTCCGGGGGCGTTCCTCTGCGGGGCGCGTGCAGACACCGTGAGGTCGGAGTTACAGATCTGTTCTTAACACCTCACGGCGTCTCGGACCCCGTAACTATCGCGCTTGCCGGCTCTCACCGGCGCCCCTCAGCCCGCGTCCGCCAAGCTGCCGGGGCTCTTCAGAAACGGCCGGGCGATGGCCGACGGAACATCAGAGAGGGATGTCTGTCGCGTGGAGGACGAACGTCTGTGGGCCGCCATGGCGGCCCGGGAACGCAGGACGTGCTTTCTGTCCCGGGTGATGGTGGCTTCCATCTGGGACTCTGAGTCTTCTGTGTGAGACACTTTTCACCTGAATGTGTCTGAAATGTCCTTGTCGCCTCCTCTTCAAGGCAGGGCCAGACCGGAGTGCCGGAGTCGGCGATCGGAACGAGCCTCTCACGTGGGCTGTAGTTCAAAGCCGGTGGGTAACTAGGATCGCCTCGGTGCCATCACGAGGCACTGGTGCTCCGGGGGGCGGCCCCAGAGCCAGGGTCTCCGGGAAGGCACGCGCGCGGGCGCCGCCCTGTGCCGTGGAGGGCACCACGCCACGCGGCTCCCCCGGGGCTGGGCCGGGGTTTGAACTTTTGGTCATCCGACTGGGAAGACCAAGCTTCGCGCCCACACTCCCGCTCTCCCTGCCGCGTGGCCCGTGTCCTGTGGCCGGGCAGGCCGGAGGAACGTCCGGTAGCCAGTGGAGACCTGGAGGGACGGGGGTGACCGTCCCACCCCGGGCAGCCCCCTCCGCGCCTCTCTGAGAGTCCTGACCCACACAGACGAAGCGCGGTTCCGTGTGCCTGCCCAGCGCCGAGATCAAAGCCCGGGCCGCGGGAACTGCTGGCGACAGCTCTGCCGCCAAGTTCGGTGCCACGCTCCCGCACTTCTGTGTTGCTTCCAACGAAGCTTGAGGTCACGTGCTCGGTGTGGCTGCCCCCGTCCGTGGTTAGCTACTCCCGCCCCTAGTGTGGACGGCAGACCAACGCCGCCGAATCGCCTCTCCGCGATGGGAAGCGTGAGGTTGATCTGGGAGCCATCACCGGGCCCCGTGCTGCCCTGGGAGATGAACTCCGTCGTCCCAGTGAGAAAGGGCAGAGCTGCGTCAGGCCGTGCTGGAGCGCGGAAAGGACTGGAGTTCGAAGGATGAGAAAGGCGACTTGGCACGCGCGCGGCCTCCTCTTCCGGAAGGGTCTGAGGAGGAGAGAACCACAGGGATTGTGCCACGGTTCTCAGAGGTCTCGCCAGCCTCCGGGCCTGCTGAGAGCGGGGGAGTGGCCCCTTCGACCCTTCGACGTTCCGTTAACTCCAAACGATCCAGGCCAGGGAGCCCGGGGGCACCCTGCCTGCTACGGTCAGGCTGCCGGCGTCCTGAAGCACTGCAAGTTCAACCACAGGTGCACGCGGCTCCAAGCCCCGGAGGACGGGTCCACCTTGGTGGAGGATGGCGGGGGGTGGGGGAGGGAAGGGAGGGTACCCTACGCCCTGGCTGTCGAGGGGGTGGGGAGGGGGGTGGGGGGGGTCGTGCCAGAACCGCAGCGGTGACTCCAGGGCCGCCCCCCCCCTTCCTGCAATGTGCCAGCGAGCCTCAGTGGTCAAGGAAAACGCAACCCCTGTGGAGTCTGGCATGTCGCCGGCACGCGCTGTGAACATCACGGAGAGCGCGTCCCTCTCTGAAGGCCGTGGTGAGGTTGGGGATGGAGCCCCGGCAAGGAAGCCCGGCGGTCCCACGTCCGGTACGGAGCGCTGGCGCCCTCGTCTCTGTGTCTCTGCAGCGTATCGGCCGGTGCGCTGTGGTTGCGAGGGCTTCGTGGCAGCACTTCCGCCGTGGACGCCGCCCTCCGCGGACGGACGTGAGCTGGGCGGGCGGGCCTGTACCGCGGCACGTGGGATCAGGGCTCCGACGTGAAGCCCTGCCGTAAATCCGCGTCACCGGCACGCCGCGCGGCTGCGTCACGGGGAATCGCGCGGCTCCTGCGAGCCGCGGTGTGCGGCGCGTTCCAGAGGCCGCGGGCTGGTCGCACCCACGGGCCGGGCGCGGGCCGTCGGGGGCGCCTGGGGCTAACGATCTCCTCGCACCTGGTCCCGCGCGCGTTTCTCCTCGCACCTGATCCCTCTACGCGGGGATCTCTTCCTGCCTAATTGGTTGTCTTTTCCCCGCCCCGGACACCCTTACGTGTCGTCTGGTCACCTAAATAAACCCATCTCCTTACTGTCACTTTGTTACGGCAAGCCGTCATGTATCTATTCCCACACGGGAGGCGTTTTCACTCAATATGTGCAGGTTGAAGCAGACGGCAGATCAAGAAGGGGAAGGCGGAGCGGTTGTGCGGGGCGGGACTCCCAGGCCGGCGCCGGCCACAGTCACGCTGCCGGCACGTGCTGTCCTCCTCTCTCCACGTCTGCGTGACGGGGTGGCGGGGCCGCCTCTGCGCCCGGACCTCTCTGTGGAGATGAAGCCTCGCTCCGGGCCGGGGCTGAGCTGGGCGCAGGGGCCTTCCGAGGGACCGCCGCCTCTCCTCACGAGACCGCAGGGACCGCCGCCTCTCCTCACGAGACCGCGGGGACCGCCGTCTCTCCTCGCGAGACCGCGGGGACCGCCGCCTCTCCTCACGAGACCGCGGGGACCGCCGTCTCTCCTCACGAGACCGCAGGGACCGCCGCCTCTCCTCAGGATACCGCAGGGACCGCCGTCTCTCCTCACGAGACCGCAGGGACCGCCGTCTCTCCTCGCGAGACCGCAGGGACCGCCGTCTCTCCTCACGAGACCGCGGGGACCGCCGTCTCTCCTCACGAGACCGAAGTGCTCTCCCCGTGCCGCCCGGGTTTCAACGCCTCCTGGACGACGGGTTTCTCATCCCGACCGCAAAATGTAAGCAGCCGGCTTCCAAATGCGGATCCTGTAATTACAGAACATTCTAGATCTATCATTGGCAACTGCCTCCCGTACCTAGAACAAGGACCACGGTGACACGAGCCTTTCCCCAGGACACGAGGCTGCCCCGATCGGCTCCCGGAACCTCGAACCAGACACACCTCCTTCCTTCCCAGTGCCTGGCCTGGCCTCTTCCGCCACGGCCACACGGGACGGACGGCTCCGCCGCCCTGGAGGCCGGTGGCCGGGGAAGTGGCGAGGAGAGCCACGACACGCACGCGTCGACTTGAAGACGTCAGAGTGCGACCTCGCGGGGTAAAAGCTGGCTCGCCCTTACCCCGGGCGTGCGGGGATGGGGGGGTGCCCGGCTCTCCTCGCTCTTCCTTCTCCTCCCGTGTCCCCCCGAGGGCCGTCTGTGCTGGAGATGGGGGGGTGCCCGGCTCTCCTCGCTCTTCCTTCTCCTTCCATGTCCCCCCGGGGGCCGTCTGTGCTGGAGATGGGGGGTGCCCGGCTCTCCTCGCTCTTCCTTCTCCTCCCGTGTCTGTGCTGCAGATGTCCCCCCACCGTGCGGGGCCTCGGGAGTCCGCTCCGCTGTCGTTTCCTGTTGTCCTCGTGCCTTGTGTCTCTCTGCCCCACTCTGAGGAATGGCTGTGGACTGGGTTACCTTGAGGCTCACGGATTTCTTTCTTCATCTTGGGAGTGAATGTCTGTGGTTGCTCACAAAAGCCATTTACTTTCTTTTGTTTGTCATTTTTAACGTCCTGTGTTTCCTTTTCATTCTTGGGTAAAGTTTGTTTCTCCACTAGCAGCATGATAGTACATGATTCTTTCTATTTCTATTAGAGACATATACATATTGATTAGTTCAATTCCTTTTCTTCTAATTCCAAAATTTACCTCAGACCTCCTTCCGGTTCTGATCCCTGTCTTAACCATTCAGATATCGTTTTCCCTTGATTTCTACTGTGATTTAAACCTCTTCCACTTGGAAGTCACTTGCGGTATATGGGGCAGCCGGGCCCTGGCGTGCAGACGTTTTGGGGTTCTCCAGCAGTAGCAGGGCCACATCAATGCTTGTGGGTAGCAGTGAGCTCCGGAGACTTCTTCGTCCCTAAGGATCAGTGATCATCTGTTCCTTGCTCTCCTGTTGTCCTTCAACTTTCCTCGTCACTCCTTTTTAGGTAGAATCTTCTCTTCCGCCTCAATCTGTAAGGTGCTCAGATCAGACACATCCCACAGACGTATGACCGAGTCTCAGCTTTCCCTGAGCCGCCTCCTTGAACTGTAGCTTCCGGAGGAATCTCTGAGTCCCTTGCCTGGTCTCTTGGGTGCGATTCCACTGTTGGCCTTGGCTAATGGTTCTTCTCTCAAGGGAGGTAAAAGAGTGGGCACATGACTTCATGCACATGGCCGAGCTTTATATGGAGAATGCTCTGACTACTCTCAAATAATTACTTTTCCTCTTGCTCCCCCTTCATGAGACCGGGCCTAGAGCTTCTCTAAAATCCACCTTTAAAAAGTCCTCAAGATTGCGCTGAAGATTACTCGTGAGGCGGCGGTGCCCGGGGTTGGAGCAGCCCCTGGCTAGCAGTCCCTGGATTGGATTTCACCTTTGCATTTCAGGGGGGCACTCCCGCCCCCACCCATATCACCATGGGACTCCTGAGTCGCCATCTGCCAGGCTTGAGTACAGCCCTGCTCTCCTCCTCCGCTGCCCCTGGTCTGGGCTGCGAGCGGTGGGCAGGGGCAGGGGCGGGGGGCGGGGGTAGATCTTCAGCGTGATCTTGACCATGGGCGTAAGAAGTTGAAGAGACTCCATGTCCAGCCCAAAGTGACCGTGAGCGCAGACACCCAACACTCTTGCAAGCAGCCAAGCAGAGGAATGCTCACAGAAACAGGCAGGTCTGAAATTCAGAATGCCATATAAGGATAATCTGGAAGCAGGATGGGGCATTCTTTCCTCCGCTTAAAATATACACTGACATTCGAGGTTCACAGAAACCAGTGAGAATGTGCTGTGAATGTCTCCGCGTTAACTGGAGGAGTACAACGGTCTAGAAAAGTGGATAGAGAAAACTATCAAGGGTGGATTGCCAATGAGTCAGAACAGTTGTGAGCTGAAAGGCAACCATTTGGTTTAAAAACAAAGGAATCAGGAAGTGGGAGGAGAGAGAAAGAAAGAGAGAAAGAAATCCGTACACTGAACCTCTTTTTAATGGTAATTCTTTCGACTTCCCGCTCCACTTCCATATTTTCAAGTGCACCTAAGAAGCTGAGTGTTAAGTGAATATCTGAAGATAATTTGGAGAGAAAGAATCGCTGAAATATAAAAAGAAAGCACCCTGCCTCACTGGAAGCATTTCTATGGCAATACAAACTCTCCTCATTCAAATCCCATCTTTTAATATTTTAATTAGGATACTGTGTTTGTGAAAAGAACATCTGATTTTGGAAATGCAAATGAGGGAAGCAAGGAGACACAGACGCAGAATGGAAGACCGCAACTGCACGCCCCGCTCAGACGGAGCAGAGCAGGAGGCGGAGCAGGGAAACGACCCAAGATCTGAGGGCGAGCGTTCTGGACTAGGGCTTTTCAAAGGTAGGGATTTGAGAAGGTTAAGGACAATTGTAACCCACTTTCTACTCACAAATGCGATGGTTCTCCTAACGAGTAAACCTGATGTCTCTTCAAATGGGGGCGCAGGTTGCTGGTGAGGGCCAACCCCCCCACCCCCCACCCCCCGGACGTAACGGCTCCACCCAGCTCCTCTCGCTCACTTCTTGGTCTCCTCGTCCCCCTCCCCAGCCGGCCCCCTCCATTGCTCTGAAACGAGGAAGACCGCCCTTGCAGAGGAGGCTGTGAAACAGAGCCGGGTTTTGTAGCTTCTTCATTTAAACACAAGGGAATGGAGTCTCCGGGATGTTAGAGAAGGTGGCCAGTTCTCTAACAGCAGCCAGGTCTCAAGCTGCTGTCACAATCCGCAAACCCCACAGACGGCACAGAACTTCGCGTCTCCGAGCGGAAACGCTGACTACCGGAATCAGGGTTCTCCTCACTTGGAGATCTCTGCCGTGGACAGAAACACAAAATCTACCCTATTGCTGTCTGGGCTCTGATGAGAATAAATAGTCAAATATATTTGTCCTTGGTGGCCAAGTAGGCCAGGGACAAGTACTTACCTCCCTGCCAATTTGCATTACCGTTGTAAGCCTGATAGCCTCCTTTCCCATAGCATGCTCCCTTCCTAAGCAACACGAGGCCCAACTAGAAAGGGCAGTGAATAATGAGCTTCCACCCCCTCTTCCCCGAGATGGCACTCCTTCAGTACATTTGATGACCATGTAAGGCAGCAAGATCCCCTTACAAGTGACCTCCAGGGTCAAGGCAGCTGCAGGACCCCCCCCACCCTTGACAGCAGCCATCAATCATAGCCAACATGGTGGCGGACCCCCCCCCCCCCGTCCGCACGTCCACACCGAGGTCCCCGCCTCCAAAGCCTCCTAGGTTATATACATAAGTCACCCCAGACACTAGACCGCACTTCTTCTCACATCTCCCGGCGAGAAAGGGTCTTGCGGGTCCCTTTGCTGGCAATAAACCTTTCCTGGGTTCTCTTATATCTGGATTCCTGTGTGGTTTCTGGCAACGTCTAATACATTCTAACAGTCATCATCGTCCATTGTTCTTCTGTACATCCTCCATCACGAAAGGGAAAATAAAGCATTGTGTGCCTCCATTTAAGAACGTTCCAGGCACAGTAGCGCATGCCCATAATCCCAGCACTTGGAGGCAGCAGCAGGAGAAGGGAATATGGAATGAGCCCGAGCTACAAAGGAGAGACCATGTATGTCTCAAGTTCTCCTTCTTCCCCTGAGAGAGAGTTAAATCATGGAGAAGCCAAGCCATCCTTGGTGAGCTGTGAACAAGAGAAAATTAAACTCGCATTGCATATGGAAAGCTTGTGCTAAAATATTTTATTATTGCCGCTAGCAGGTTTCAAACGGGGGTGGCTGTGTGAAGGAAACCATGTTATCTGCTGCTTTAACTGTTCGGTTGCTCACTTTCACGCACCCTTCATGCTTTGTTTAGTGTCAGCTCCTGAGACGGGCAGGAGCTTGCGGACACGACCACAATCACACAACCCCAAATGCAGTTGAGAAACCTTGGGGTCCTCTCCCAGGAGCCCCGTCTCTTGTTATGTTAAGGTAAACGTGCATCCAAGCGTAGGTATCCGCTCAACTCCAGCCACCTCGGGGGGAGCAGCAGATTGAGCTGCTTTAGACTGAGTCACAAAGGGAAATTTAAGAAAAACACACACGGAGAAGGTGCTTGGCTCAATGAACGTTGAGCACATAAGTTATATACCCCTCGGGACTTCGCTGGTTTTCCTGAATCTGAACACAAAGTAGAACGCCTCCATCAGTCTTATCAGAAACGTGCCATCTTCAGGGTGGGCTCAGATTAGCTCTTAGGAACTTCTACATTCCTGCTGGAAACAACGCCCGTGGCTTTTCTCCTACCCTTGAGCAGGATCGGGTGGGCAGTAATGGATTTCTCAGTTTAAAAGAAAAATTTCAAAGCAAAAATAAAACTATTTGTGAGTTTGCTCCTCACTTGAATAACCATTGGAAGAATCATAGGACTCTTTTTTTAAATAGGAAGTAAATTATGAGTCGCAAAGGCTTCAGCAGAGCTGTTGATTAAGTGTCAGACGCGCGGCAAGCTTGGCGTGGAATAGAGACCAGGGAAGCTTCCCCTTGGTGTCAGAGGCACTCTGATGCCTGAAATCGGGGGGGAAATACAGAATTGAATAGATTCTTTAAAGGATTCATCACGGATGACTTAATCCCGGAGAGGTAAAATTTACAAGGCAACTCACTTCACTCTATCTAGTTACGACACCGAAAGGAAACGTAACGTAGGTCATTTCATTCGACGGGAACCCCCCAAATAGAAACACGGGGGTGAACCTCCGGAGAGCCACGGCAGGGCCCGCGAGCCCCACCACGCAGGGCTGGGAGCGTGTGAACTGGAGACGTCCTCCAAGCATGCAAATGTGGGCGCCCGCTACCCCCCCAGACGCAGGACGCACGCCGATGCACAGCGGCGGCGTGCAGGGGAAACGAGGGAGCACAGCTCCCGCTTTTTAAAATCAAAGCTCGTGTTCCTAGCGCACAGCCGTCCACCTCACAGAGGTGGAGGGGCCCAGAAGGAGGGGCGACTTCCAGAAAGAGCCACGAGGCGGGAGCCGCGGACCGGGGAGGCCGGCCGCGCGTGGAGGAGAGCGGCCGGCGGGTCATCTCAAGACTCGCGGTGCTTCCAGGGCCCTCGCTGGGCTTCAGGGGCAAGTCCTGGGGAAAGGGCGGCTTGAGAGGAGGGAGGGCCCAGGGGTGAGCTGGAGGGAGGGCCGCATGAGCGAACGGTAAGCTACGAGCAGGAGAACCAATAGGATTCCTGCGGGTGCTGGCCGGCACTTGGCGAGGAAAGTGTGGTTTTATTGATGCCCCGCTCCGAGTGGAGCAATGCGGTGAGGTGCGAGATTTTATGGAGGATTTCACAGCCAGCGGCCTGCCCCCCGGGTGCCGCGCGCACCGGAACACGCCGCCACCGCCCCGTGGGATGGGGCGGCGTTCGTTCCCTTCCGACTGGAAAGCCAGAGGCCAGCGCTGGGATCCGCGGAGCCTGCGTAGCATGGACACCTGACCACTTAGAAGAGCCAGGAGATTTTGTTTTTGTTTTTTTAACGCATCGAGCAAGTTCTCATCCAAACAGTCATAATTTCTGATTGATCAGATACACTGTGACTCTTGCTAAAATAAACCTGATAAATGTAATTTCCCTTCCTGTGTTTTATTCTAGACGATGAGGAGGAAGGTAGGCAAGCAAGTTCCTCATGGGCAGCTATCTCCTGATGCACCGATGGAGATGAAATCATCACGGATGAGCAGGAGTGGCAATAAACGCCGACAGTGTTGCCCCGACCCTAGGCAGCCCCACGAGGCCTGGTGTCCTGGTTAAAGCACGTGGCCCTGGACGTGGCTCCTTCCCTCAGATCGTGTCCCACGCAGGTCTCTTGGGAAGAATTTGCTTTTCTTTTCCCTTGGTTGTAATGATTTTTACTTGTTCGTGGGAGAATCTATAAGGCCAGTTTAGCAAGTCTTTAAGAATGAAAGTCTTAAGCCGAGCGCCAGTGGCTCACACCTGTAATCCCAGGAGTCTGAGATCGGAGGATCACAGCTTGAAACCAGCCCAGACAGAAAAGTCACCAGGAGACGCTTATTTCCAATTCACCACCAGAAAACCAGAGGTGGAACGGTGGCTCAACGTGATAAAGGGCTAGCCTTGAGGAAAAGAGCTCAGGGACAGGTAGCCAGGCCCTGAGTTCAAGCCCCAGGACCGACGGGGAGAGAGAGAGAATGAAAATCTTAGACTGAGTAACAGTAATGTCAAAAGCGGAAGCGATTGCGATTGGTGTATGCTGTCAGGAACATCTGCAGAAAGTCAGCTCATGTTCTCAACACCCAGCCACCCCAGGGCCTCCGTACCTGGACCGCGTCGACCCTCCTCTCCACCCTCCGTCTCCAGACTCCCAGTGCCCCCTTCCCGGGGACGCCGTGCCCGCTCTCCCCACCACTGGCTACGCCCCGGGATGCCGGATAGTCGGCCTGGAGGCAGGGCCGGCAACTGGGCCCCAGCTGGTGGAGGCTGGCAGATCTCTGTCCTCACAAGCGCCACCAAAGGAGCTCTCTGCCCAGAACCACGGGTGGGTCCATCCACGCCCCGCACCGTTTTCCCAACCACAACATTAAAAAAATCATGCAAAATTATCCTTGCGTTAGGATGCTCTGAGATGTCCATCTTCCCAGTTAAACCTTGATCGACGGCCTATGCTTGTCACAGGCATGGCGAAGTGTTTTAAAGCCAGTGAAGTAGAGAATGCGCATGGAGATGGTGGAATACGTGGCGGAGCTGTCTACACGAGCACCACACCACAGCTCCCTTCCCTCCACAGAGGAGTTTCCGCGGCTTACCGCGTCCTTTCGTAAGAGCGAGGAAAAGAAACTTGGGGTGCCTTGGCCTGAAGTACCCTCTCCCTTGTCTGCATGCCCCCCGCTCTGGGATTTTAACATTGCAAAGCCCAAGGCTGGAGCAAGATGCCGAGGGAGGGAGGGAGGGAGGGAGGGAGGGAGGGAGGGAGGGAGGAAGGAGGGAGGGAGGGAGGGAGGGAAGGGGGAGAAAGGGAGGAAGGAGGGAGGGAGGGAGGAGGAAGGGAGGAAGTAGGGAGGGAGGGGGGAGGGAGGAAGGGAAGGGCTTCCGACCGTAGCGTGCTCAGTCACAGTGCACCTTGTGTGTGAGCAGCGACAGAGGGAGGGTAGGTGGGCACGGTTAGAGGAATGATGCAAGGGAGACACTGATCAGCATATGCTACACATACATCGTCCCCTGTTGAACTGGAAGAGAGAGAGAGAGACAGAGAGAGAACAACTCTGCAGGCATCAAAATACTAGGTTCCAGTTCTACTCCAGAGCTACTGTTATCAGAACAAAGCCAGCATGGCGACATTGACTCAGAGAGAGAGCGAGAGAGAGATGAACACCAGCAGACCATCACAGGAGACCCAGGAACGCAATCACACGCAGGAGCCGGAACACACGCCGATGAAAGGGCGGCCTCGTCCACAAGGGGCGCTGGGGACACGGGGGCTCCGCGCGCGGGAGACCAGAGCGGCCACCTTCTCGCTCACCACGCGCGGAAACCAGCCCAGGCCCGTGGACACAAGCTCACACCGGCCCCGGGACACCGGGGGGCCCTGCGCCCCTGCGTACGCGCGGGACGAGGCCGGAAGCAAGGCCCCGGCCCCTGCAGGCCGCCAGGACCGCCCCAGGCCCACGGGGGCCACCGTCCGGTGCTCCAAACACCTGGACTTGATCGCACGCTCGCCCGGGAAGGCACGGAGGACGGGAAGCAGACCAAGCCGGCTCCGGCGGAGCGCTGCTGCTCACGGGACAACGACGGGCCGGTTCCCGACGAGGAAGCCCCGCAGCTTCAGATAACTGACCCGGGATCCCGGCGGAGGCGCCCCGTGCCCGAGACCCGAGCTTCCCCGGTCAGACACGGCGAGGACCGAGGCTCCCCCGGCCGCGCTCCACGCCCAGCGTCCCCGCGAGGAGCCCTCCGGGCAGGTGCCCCGGCTGCCATCCCACAGACCACGCGTTCAGGCACGCGTGTACCATCAAGCCCCCGCTACGAGAGCCGGGGCCGACGACACCAAGGCGTGCACACCAGCGTGGGGAAGCGCGGCTCGCCCCCTCACGCGTCAGTCAACGTGGCATTTCTCATCACGTGACTCGCGTGAAGTCGGGCCCCGGCGCGGTCTCTGCTGGGCTGGGATCTGCGTGGGACCCCCTTCCTCGCGGGCTCTGCCCTGGTCTCTCCCCTCCTGGTCCGTCTCTGCATCCCCGTGCCTCCTCGCAATGCAGGCAAGTGTTCTATTCCAGATGCTGACAGGTGCCGGGGGAAGGGATTGAACGAGATTTCAGATTCTCCTAGGACGCGAGTTGGTATCATTTTCATCACCCTCCGTCAAAGACATTTGTTTGGTGGTATATGGCACGTGCTGTGGAGTCGTATGAGCAGAAGCTAGGAGTATAGTGACAGGACCCCAGGAGGGCAGATTGGACGCTCCACTCGTTTCTCCTGCGCGTGTTTCCCAGGACTCGGTGGGCAGGAGGCGTTGGCCATGCCCATGTAGCTGCGTCCCCCGGCACGGCAGTGATCCCCCGTTTGTCTGGGACTTTCCCACCCGACCGTGAGGCTCTCTGTGCTGGCCATGTGGGCCACACAACCCAACCATCACAACCATCAATGTGCTGGGCGCTTAGGGAGCGCTTACCTAACGTCTTCCTCGAGCAAAGAGGATGCGGTGTAGGGAAGAGGATGGGACTTAAATCGTTCAGAATTGTCTCATTCATGACCCCCTCTGGAGCGTATTCGGGCATCCGGCCAGTGAATCTGTGGCGCTCCAAAAGGCCTTGGCTTTCTATCCCTTCACCTGTGGATATTTGCGCGCAACAAACGCCGCATATTTATAGAAGTCTATTAGTCAAAGACACGTTTCAGTGGAAGCACTTCGGTTCAAATTGGTTTCTTCAGATGGCAATTATCAGGGCCTGACAGTCTCGCCCTCGCTGAATATTGGCTCCTGGTCCATTCGCATTCTCTCACTCTTGAGATGGGAATACTTTTCAGGTCTCCAAACTATTTTCAAAAGCCCCACTGAATTGGTTTGGGAGAAGAGATAATCCTGTAGCTGTGTGTCCGGAGGAGGGGTGTCATTCCTCTCCAAATGCAAGGTAGAAACAAAAAGCTGCAAATGGAGATTGGAAAATTCAGCCAAGCCTTCCTGAAACAAAATTCCCAGCGCTTTAACACCCAGCCCCGGTTTGCTAGTGAGGGCCCGGCGCTACGAGGTATGCGACTCATTTCCTATTAAGAAAGGCATCGGCTAAACAATACGGCCAGACCGTCACTCATCCGGCCTCCTTCAGGACATGCAATTACCTGTCTCCTTGAAGCAGGGGCGGGACGGCACGCGGAGGGTCAGTCAGGTGGACAGCTGGCCAGACCTCGGGCCAGGGCTCGGCACTGCAGGAGAAATGGGGAGTGTCATTAAATTGGCATTTAATTGAACACGATAAACAATGTCACAAGTACAGCCATGTTGCTAACGATTAACCCAGAGGTCATCAGATGTTATCCATCATCTCCCAGCATCCTGAAATGTCACCTATCTGTGGGCTGACCCCAGGGAAATGAGGAAGAGGCCAGTGTTAGAGAGAGAGACAGACAGAGACAGAGATCTCCCTGTACAGAATGATGCTCTTACTCCCTCCTGAGCTCACGCGCAAGAGCATCACAAAGCCGAAGACTCTTTATATACAGAGCTCCATAATTCCCTTTTAAAGGACTTGTGAAATCGGTGTTTGCTGACTACAAAGGAAACTGGGAGACATTTCAGCCCTTGCAGTCACTTGCTCCGAGCTCAATTCGCCTCTGGGGCAGGGGTGCTTGTATCATACAGCTAGAGCGCACTCTGTCTTGGTCTCTGTCTCTGTCTCTGTCTCCCTCTCTCTCCTCTTTCTCTCCCCATCACGTGTGTGTGTCTGTGTGTGTGTCTGTGTGTGTTTCATTGTTTTTATTCCTTTTAATTTTATCTGAAGTTTTCTTCGCCTATCAAACCTATAACAATAAAGCTAGGAACTATAGTGCGGATTAGCTGAGGAGATTTAACCATAATTACACGTGGCATTGAGTGATTAATAATTATGAGAACTCAGAGCAAAGCTGGACAACATGTGTGTCTCCAGATCCTTTCACTCTAGGTTTGGCAAGTCACTGTAATGACGATTGCACCTGAGATCTTCATTATTCAGGAGATATGGCTTCGAAGAGCTGCTCGATCCATACTGCCAATATCCTCTCCATTCTGAAGCTCAGTTTCTATCGTTTGAATAAATACATTAGGAGATCAGTAATGGTGCTGACACATCAATTAAATGTTGGAAATTCAGCATGGAAGAAATAATTCTCTAAGAACGGAAATAACCAAAGGACGGTGAGACTGTGGCTCACTGAGCCAGCCTGCTGTCCTGGGTGAGAACCCAGCAAGGTCATGGCAACGCAGTATCTGAGAGCCCTCCTGTCTGTGGGAGCCGCAGCCCATCAAGGGGAAGCCTTGGAACCCCTGAGGGCGGGTGGGAGTCGGCTTCTGGGGAGGGACTGCGCACGGAGTCAGTACGGATAGCCTGCACTTGTGTCAAAACCTCACCACGATGTCACTACTGTGATGCGAGCTCAGCTGAGGCCCAGCCCACCCGGCCCCACACTTCCCTCCACCAGGGAGGCCTGCCTTCCTGTCCCCCCAAAATTAAGTTTAGAAGCCACACTGGAGAAAACAGATAAGGACGATTAAAATAGAGGTCAAATCCAAACTGAAGCTGTAGAAAACTAAAGCAAGCAGCGAGGAAAACACAGTCGTGGGGAAATGCTTTTTTCTCCAGGATTTGAAACATAAAACAGGTAATCAGAAAAACAAATTCCTTCCCAAGTGTGCTGGTTAAATGAGTTGCAACAGAAAGGATAAAAATCCATGGGTTGGGAAAACTACAAAGCAAAGCTTCATCATGAACAAAGAGAACAACTCAACCTCAGTGGAAAGAGACTCAAATTTACACACTCATAAATGAAATACGAATAAAAATCCAGAGAACAAAGGCAGAGCACTGCCAATGTGCTCCTTTGAAAAAATTCTGGCAGAAAACTCAGAACATGAATAAGTACATAGAAACGCTGTGTCACTAAGACAGCAGTGTCATCTGTCAACAGCCTCTGTCTTCTTTAGCCATAGAGAAACTGTTGATTTGCTTCTATTGTGAAAGAGAAGGAAACGTGAATTCGCAATTAAATCCCGGCTCAAAAATTACCAACATCACAGTATTAGCTTTGCATTTTAACATTGTGAAGCAAATGGACATTTGAAAGAAAACCATCTGTAAACTTTAGCAAAGGGTAAATCCAAAAATATACACACAGTGAAAACCACACAAGGAACTTTCTGCAAGTGCAAAGACCTGCTGTTACTCTGGAAAGAAGAAAGCAAATTGCATTATAATACAAAATAATATTATATAAAGGCTAGTGTAGAAAACAAAGAACAAGGAACGTGTGAAGTGCTGATGAATGTAAGATAACACTGCCTGGAAAAGATCAGGACAAAGGGGAGAGGGTGGAGGACAGGAAGGGAAGACAGGGATAGAGGGCAAGATGGCGGTCAACGTGGAGGACAGGATGGAGGGCAAGACGGAGGATAGGATGGAGAGCAAGATGGAGGACAGGATGGAGGACAAGATGGAGGACAGGATGGAGGGCAAGATGGAGGACAGAATGGAGGGCAAGATGGAGGACAGGATGGAGGACAAGATGGAGGACAAGATGGAGGACAGGATGGAGAGCAAGATGGCGGTCAACGTGGAGGACAGGATGGAGGGCAAGATGGAAGTCAACGTGGACGACAGGATGGAGGGCAAGATGGAGGTCAAGATGGAGGACAGGATGGAGGGCAAGATGGTGGTCAAAGTGGAGGACAGGATGGAGGGCAAGATGGAAGTCAACGTGGAGGACAGGATGGAGGGCAAGACGGAGGATAGGATGGAGAGCAAGATGGAGGACAGGATGGAGGACAAGATGGAGGACAAGATGGAGGACAGGATGGAGGACAAGATGGAGGACAAGATGGAGGACAGGATGGAGGGCAAGATGGAGGTCAACATGGAGGACAGGATGGAGGGAAGGGGTGGAGTACAGGGCTGGAGGACTCTGATCTAGTTAACCTCCTCACTATCCACCAGTGCCTCCCTCTGTGGCCTGTCTCTTTGCATGGTACTAGACAAGCATTGGTGTCATACAATGACATCTCCCCACTGCATCGATCTGCCACACAGCTGGCTGAAGAAAGCCCTGTCCCACCATGGAACGTTCTCCACACGCCTGTCTGTGATCAATCCCGCAGGTGTATGCACGATGTCCTAGAGGGCTCATCCTTTTCTACTGATCTGTTGGTCTTCATTGCAGGCCAATGCCCTGCTATGGAGTTGGTCCCTGATTACTGAAAGAGGATCATTGAAATGCTTTACTTCTAATATGCGGGTGTCTAGATTTTTAGTCTAATTTTGGCATTTTGGAGTTGTCTCATTAGTCTCACAAACAGCTGTAGTTGTCATGTTTTACATGCACAGTACTGAGCTTTAATTAGCAGAAGCTGATCTTTGTCTTATGAAGGATGTTTGAGAACTGCTACCCATGTGTGGAATCCAGGTGAGCGGGTTCTTCCATCATGGAAACAAAAGGTGTAATATGACCTCTCTTTTGTCTGTTTGTACCGGATTTGCCAAAGCAACATGCCTCTTGTTGCATAGAACTAGTCAGGAACAGATTGCAGAGTCCCAGAAGAGAAAGTGCTGAGGAGCACTTAACACTCAGTCTTGATCAGCAGTGACTGAGGCCATTTGACAGGAAGGGTTAGTGAGCAGAGACAAAGTCCTGAAGGTGACATTTCAGTGGACACTAGACTCTGGCCCGTGGGAACAGGGCATCTTCCGTTAGCTACGTGAGTGGAGGAGGACTTACCCAAGCAACTGTGTTCAACTTTCTATTAAAAACCTGAACAGAGAAATCTAATCATGAGAGAAATCACCCCTTGAGGCAAAATTCACCTAGTTGGTAAATGTGCATTCCTGTGCATAGACTCAACTATCACAGTGACCTTGGCCTTGACCTTGATGCCTCAGCCTTAGAGGAGCACGTTGAGACGTTGCACTGACACCGGACGGTCAGCTTGACCAGATACCCAGACAGATCCCTTCCCGGGGGGGGGCCCAGCCGCTGGGGGTGTGGGGGGAGAAAAATCAGAATTATCGCCCTCTACCTATCTGGCCCGTAGGCTGAGATGTGCTCTATTGAGCCGGACAGAGAGAGAGGAGGAGAGGGAGAGAGAGCGCCCCCATCGGGCAGCTCTTCAGCGCGGCCAGCAGGCCAGGCTGTGCCCGGTCACCGCTCCAGCAGGTGAAGAGGACCACAGGCAGAAGAGCCGAGCTCAGGACACGTCTGCGAACCACGCGTCCCGAGAAGTGCCGAGTGGAACATGAACCGTACACGAAGAACGGGTCACAGCGCGGGAAACGGTGACCCTATCCAAGAAGGAATAAAGAGCACTCCTGATCTCACTTAGAGAACCGTAATCCCTCTGTACATCACGTGCGCGGTCACAATGAAAAATTTACAGAAAATTCTGAGTCGGAGGGGGGAGAGCGATACGGCAGACAGACCTTAGGCTCATTCTGCTGATACCTGGAAATGGTGGTTTTGATAATTCTGCTCTTGAAATCTTCCCAAGCCATGAAGTAGAACACGCTTATTACTGGCATACCGTGTGTGTGCAATTCCTCCCGACTAGAGAGTTTGCATAAATTAGGTTTTCATGAAGTTATGACAGAACTGCTGTTCATAAAAATCTGTGACACAAAATAAGGTTTTGTGAAAAAGGAAGTAAAAGTAAAATTAAATAAGCATTTCTGAACTGGGTAAGTCTTCTAAACGCATCTGCTTCATAAGCAAACTAAATTTATCGACATGAAGAACCTGGTGCTGCGAGGCGCCCCCACCCAGAGGCCCCCCTCTATTGTTCTGGGGTGCTTTTCTACTCTCTATCTGCTGATCTCAGGATACGTTTATTCAAACGACGCAAGGTTTAAGTCTGCACACCATGCGTGTGCAGTCCCGTTCGTGCTCCTCAAGTCGCCAGGAGGGCCCTGTGGCAGCTTTGTCCTCTCACGACTGTGTGGAAAAGGACTCGTGCGACACACACCCAGCTCTGCCGAGACGGAGAATCGGCTTTGTCCTGGGGCCAAGGAAGGGTGGCGTGATCTGCAGAGAGGAAGCGATTTCTGTTCTCATCTCCCACCTAAGTTACTTTAGCGAATCATGAGAGTTAATAAAACGTATTAAATATTTACTTACAGAGCTTCTGATAGGAGCCAGACAGTGAGCTCGGTTTGGGGGGATGTGGCAATGAGAACGGATACAATCCACTGGTGGTCATGGTCTCACAGTGTATACAGACATTACCAGAGAAAGAAAGAGGAGAGGGTGGGAGGGAGGGGAGGGAGGGAGGGAGGGAGGGAGGGAGGGAGGGAGGGAGGGAGGGAGGGAGGGAGGGAGGGAGGGAGGGAGGGAGGGGAGGGGAAGGAAAAAGACAATAAGCAAGATGAATCTACCTGAGTGAAGTACCACAGTATCCCCTGTCCACCAGGGAAGGACAGATGGTCAGGAACGAGGAGACACCTTGGCCCACACCCCAGGTGAGCAGGAGGGAGCCCTGCAGGAGGGGCAGGGAGCCGCGGGCCTAGGGGCACTAAGACGGATGTGATTGCATGATGGTAACTGGAGCGCAGAAATCACGCCGTGCCACGTTCCCTGTTGCAGAGCCTCCACGGCACGAAGAACGAGGTAAATGCACAGCTAAACATAGGACAGCGATGAAGCTTACACACGTGGTCGTAGTAAACAAAGTCAGGGAAACAACCCGCCGTCATACACGTCAACCCCGCGGGCCATGGCCAGTCCCCACAGGCGGGCGAGAGCCGCTAGGGGCAATGGTGGAATTTCGACGATAGCTTCTCACCCAGGATGTGTTGGGCTTTGATCATTTGTTACAAAAGCTCCATTCTCCCCACCTGTGTCCTTTTCCGTGCATACTTAGCATTTCAGCGTGACATTTTGTTAACAGAGAAGGTTTGAGGTTTAGAAGGTATAAATAGACAAAGTCTACTAATTTCGCACGGATAGAAAATGTTCTCCAGGTGAGAGGGGCTGCACAATTCTCTCTCCCTTGAATCATTCTCTGTCCCCCGATTCATGGGCTGATGTCCCCACCCCAGCACCTTGCCAGTCCCTGGGTGTCAAACTAGGCCGTACCTGATGTTTTGCTGTCTGTCAAGGGACTTTTTATAGAGCCCAGATTTTAGAGAGCACGGTCCCCGCTCCTGAGTACACGAGGCTTTTCAAGGATGTCACTAATTAGTGACACTTGAAGCCACAACAAGAAAGGCCACGGTCTCATGCTCCACACATTCTTGATGACTTCCACTTGTGGGGAGACCGACCCTCCAGCCTGACTCTCCAGGTTTTCCTCTGGGCTTGCTTGGTGCCCCGTCTGTATAGTCAGCTGATTTTCTGCGAAAGTAAATGACCGAGCTCAATGTACTGATCAGCCATTATTATCTCTTTCTTTACTCTTCCTGCCATCGCTTGGGGTCTCTGCCTTCCTGCAAATAAGATGCGAGGGCATTTTTATTGTATTGCTATTTACTCTTCGGCTCAATAGTTGTTTTCCATGTAGACACATCATTGACATTTAGCAGTATTAATCTCTGCCAGGGCGATATACCTAATTGGTTTTAATGAAATAAAGAAGGAGGACTTTGTGGGAAAATTGAAGGAAAGCTGCAATCTCCATTTTCAAATATTTCCTAGAGTCAATGGCATTGACCAAAACAGAAAGCAGATGACGGCTTTACAAATGACCACGGTGCTGCCGCCAGGAACAAAGACAGGGCTGCTATTCACTTCCAAGTTCTCTTAATTTCCTTTATCAGAGTTTACTTACTAAGTTCACACTCCAAATAATAGAACTGGAAACATTCTATTAATAAGCTTGATATTAAATTTGCTTTTGTCAAGAGCAACCACTGACTCAAAAGCAAGCGTGCACACTTGTGTGCATGAACACACACACACACACACACACACACACACCCTTCATCATTCCTGGATTGTAACCCCCAGCCTTGTATATAATGTGGCCTGCAGCTTGTATCCTCTAAGCCCAGGACGGCTGGCCCGAAAGGAAGAGAACAAGTGGCTAGATTATCGAAGGAGAAAATAAAATATTTTTCTAGACAGGTAGCTTTGAGAGGAACTCAGAGCACAGGTTTTGAACTCTGGTACTGTAAATGTATGTGTCAAATGTGTTCATGATTCTGAATTCCCCTTTGTACGTGATTGGGTTGCCCTGCAGCTCGTGCGTGAGTTCCGGGACTCCATGTGTATCGCAGTAGATTTTCCCCTGTGCCAAGCAAAGCCACGGCCTTTCCCAACGAGATGAGGAGCTGGGCACCAAACCCTGCGGCCCCTCCCCACATCCCGGGGGTTGGTTCTAAGCCTCCACCCCAGGCCCTGGGTTATGTCTCTCCTGCACTCAGGACGCGGTTCTCCGGAGCACAGGAGCCCTTGGCTGGCGGGGCACCTCGTGAGCTGCTCTCCAGATTCGCGGGGCGGGAACAGAACGGTGCTGTGGTCCGCCTGGCGGAGCAAACCCAACAACGGAAATGATGGAGTGTTGAGCCTGTGACCGCTGGTGAATGCACAGACATCAAGACAAAGGTATGAGCTCACGACTCCCAAGTGACTTAAAAACACGCAGAACGCTTCCGTAATTGCAGCATACCAAACTTTTAACAGTCCTTACAGTTACCTAACAAGCTATAATTTTTAATTGCATTTATTATTAGGCTTCTACTTGGGTTTCTGTTTCACTCATTCTAGGAGCTCTCTCTCTCTCCAAACATCATTAAAGGTCTAATCATATGGTAAAAATATGCTAAGAATTTCCAACCAACTCTATCGCCACTAGGAATGTAAATCATTTGACAATTGCAAAGTCAGATGGCTCACAAAGATCTAATTTACATTTCCCAGGATTTTATTTCATCTTAGAATTTCAATCCCCCGAGAGTATCATTCTTTTGTAAACAAAAAAAAGGCTAGTTTGCATGCCAGCAATGCTTAAACCTACATCTCACTATCTACACTAAAGATAAATATGCATTTTGAGAGGAATAAAGTGATTGCACAATGTCCGGCGCAAATACCCCAATTGACTCACGAATCTGACTACTCAGGGGCTGTTAGGCCCAGAATACTTTGTGAAAATCGGGCTGCTTGTGAGCTAGCATTAAACGGTTGGTACTGGTTTTCAAGCTAGCCACTCCCGTAGAAACAGGGACTTGTGATGTGGGAGCCAAGCTGCTCCTTGGTGCAGGGCAGGGATTCAAGGTGCACCAAAGACTCAGGGCTGGAATCGGCTCCGGTGGCCACGCCGCCCGCGGAGCCTGACTTAAACCTGACATGCGCACACGACAGCTTCATTTCGTAGAGAAGCTTGCTCCCTGGCCTCGCCGTTGTTTCTGCAGGTACTGGCTACAACTTAGAGGGAACAGCATTTCCCGCCCTGCGTCTCTTCTTTCATAAACGTGGGGACTCCAAGCATCTTTCTGGATGGTCCTCAGTTTTTACCCTTCTCCTCACTCTTCGAGTGAGTCTCACAAACGCTTTCTGAGCAGACACTCTGGAGACGTGGAGTCACTGGAGACAAAGGCACCGTGCGCGGGGGCTCGGAAGGCAGGGAAACCCCAGGGCTTCCGTGGAAAGGGCTCGGTGTCGTGGGAGGAACCGGAGCTGGGAGAGACCTTCCTCCCGCGTCCAGACTTAGGAACAAGTCGCCATTCCTAGGTCCCAGTCGCCATGCCTAAACACCTTGCCCCCGGAAGCCGAGGCCCTGAGGCCAGGTGTGGCGGGCCTGGCTTTCTCTCTACCCAACAGGAAGGAGCTGGAAACATTCCAGACCACCGGTACCATCGAAAAGCATTCTCCAGCGGTGGGAACGAGGAGAGCCCTGAACACACGCCACAGAAAATGGCTTGAATTGTTCCAAAATGACTAAACCGTTTAAATGTCTCATGCTGGAATTCAAAGATCTCATCTTTGCATAAAATAACCGAGGGAAGGAATCCAATTACACAGTAATGATACACAATTTTCCCTTTGTCAAACCAACATGATACACAGTCTGAGACTCGAGTGGGAGATGAGACGGAGTGTGTATCTATGTAGGGTAAAAACATAGGAAACTTTGCACTCGGAGCCACGCTGTACCCGAGAACAAGGAATCTGGACTCCAGCGATCGTCTCTCTCGTGTGTACTGTGTCCCGTGCGCTGTGCTGACCGGGACCTCTTGCCACCCTAGGAGGGAACCGATGGATGGCAGTGTGTCTGCTCAGCGACCATCGCAGTCTACGAGGTGTCTCTCCTCTTGCTTCGGCATCCCGAGTGGGTGAGTTTTCATCCACACACGCCTCGCTCGTGCCACTGGGCACGGCCTGCCCGCTGCCACATCCACGCCCATCAGATCCTCTAAGAAAAGCATGGCGGCGAGGTGAAGGGGGAATGCGGCCCACCGTCACTGCACGGCCCACGAGATGAAGAAGCTGGAGGGGAGGCGGGGATGGGGAGGGCGGGGAGAATGGGGAGGGCGGCACTGTCCTCCTGAGCTGCCGTGCCGATTGGGAACTGCTCTGTACAGCTACTTAAAGACCATTAAAAATGTGAGCCCAATAGCTATACCCTTATGATCACATAAGATGATGCTAAGTGAAATGAACTCCATGTTATGGAAACGATTGTTATATCACAGTTGAAACTACTTTCAACGTCCCATGTGTATCTGTAGCTTCTACTATTGATGATGTTCATGTATCACCTTCTTGTGATTGTATCTACACTATCTCTGTAATCTTATCTGAGTGTATGGGAAACAGTGTGTACTGGTATTAGAATTAGGAAATTCAAAGGGAATACCAAAATTGAGAGACAAAGGGTAAAATAAGAGAAACAACAACAAAAGCAATACTTGCAAAACTGTTTGGTGTAAGTGAACTGAACACTTCAGGGGGGGGAAGGGGGAGAGGGGAGGGGGTATGAGGAACAAGGTAACAAACAGTACAAGAAATGTATCCAATGCCTAACGTATGAAACTGTAACCTCTCTGTACATCAGTTTGATAATAAAAACTTTTTTAAAAATGTGGTTTTTAAAAGACAGACAACTGGGGCGGGGGGGGGGGGGTGGCAAGGAGATCCACGCCCAAGCTGTGTGCCAGAAAGCAGAGCGAAAACAAATGCAAGAGGACTGGAAAAACCTGTGTACACACACACACACACGCACACGCACACACACGCACATGCACACACACACACACAGAGTACAATAATAAATTCATTCAACTCGACCGACAGAAACACTTCTCAAACTTTGGCAAACTCTTAACCACGGACACTAAGTTTATTTTGCCTCGACCTCCCTCCAACACACTGTGCTAATTTATGTTCTCTACGTTCTCAGCCCTTCCAAGGACCTCAAATCGTGAACTAAATACAACTCTGCATGGCTACCCACGCTCCCTGGCCACCTAAAGTCACGTCAAATCCACGCCACTTCCTCCCGGTCAATCAGCTCTCTAGCAAAGTCCACCGTGGGCGTCCGCGGAGGAGCCAGCGGTGGCGGGCTGAAGGTAAAGTCGGCACAGACAAGTCCACGCGGAAGGCGGGCCCACGCCTTCTGACTCTCTTTCCAGCTTCACCCCCAGCCCCATTCACTCTCGAGAGCAGAGCGAGGCCTACCACGACTGCAGGCCGCGTGTGCACGAAGCTGTGCAAATGTTTAAGACTCAGACATCAGGAGCCCACATCAGGGGGCCAGGCCCACGACGCCCCCGTAGGCCCACGGCCCTCGGTAAGGCAGAAGGTGTTAATTAAACAAACAATTCATATTAAGAAAGAATATGATTAAAAGATCACAATGAATTAAGCTGCGGCGTTCTCCTTGATGGCTGCTCGCCAGGAGGAAGCCCCCGTCACAACATACATACACCCTCGTAGACCGCGGGTAGCCCCCTCGTAATCTGGGACTCAGAAGATACGACAAGGTCCTGAGAGCAAGGTCAACAGCCACTGTGCTAAGAACTGATGTCTGGTCTAGAGAAGCAACGTCGAGACAAACGGCAGACTGGACTGGTTGCCCACTTAAATCTTTTTGCTAAGCACCTAGAGCATACTCGGACAGAAACACGGCAGTGGTTTCATTGCTATTGTTTGTTCGCCTGTCTGAGGAAAGTCTGAAAAGCGGCTAATACTGCAGCTATCATTAGTATGGAATTTTTTTTTTCCCTTTTGAGTATGGAATGTTTGATGGTAGCCTTCAGGTGTATCCGTTCATTATATTCACTTTCATCAACACCAAAAATTGGTGATGTCTAATTTCTCCTGGGTGAGGCCACAAGGTAATTCGCTCTCTGAAGGAGCTTTTCTCCGGTGTCAGTAGATGCTAGAAACGCTGTAAGAGTGAGCAAGCTGTAACTTACTTGTTTGGATGCTTTTCACCCATGACCATAGGAGACGAAACTTTAGCAACCTATGCTCTAAAGTCTTGAGATGGCTACCCGACCAAAATCAAGCTCTCAAACTGTAATCTTCTGAGGAGATACTTATGCTTATAATCAAAGACAGGACTTAATTACACATTCTAAATGAGCTCTTCCGATAACGCTCCATTATTAAATCAGTATTCCGTGGTGGTGGGGACTTTTAATTCGGCCATCTGTTGTGAATATGAGGACACACGAGGACAATGCCCCTTTGTGACTCCTGTCCGTTCACCCCCGTGGGACTTCCTGCCCTCAGGCTGACGATGCCTCCCCACCCGGCCCCACCGGGCCCCTCCGGCGACGACCTCGGGACTGGGCCCGGCACCTTCCCTGACTGGGAAGCCCGAGCTCCGACGGTGCACGTCTCCGACAGAAGCCTGCTTCGGTCATGTCACACGGAGTCCCCACGCCCGCTTCTCCCGCCTCCTCGCCCGGGGTCCCCCGGCTCCGGGGTGGCCGCTGACCATCACTGGCGAGCGTGGGAGGAGAACAGAAAGGTGGCTTTGTGAATCGCTTCTCCCAGGTCTCTTGCAGTGGCTCCTGGGCTTCTTGCTGACTTCTAGCCGCCAGGAAGGAGCCGTTGCTCTGGATGAGGAGCGAGCGGCCCACGCTGGGTGTCCTCTTCTCTTGGCATCAACGGCCACCTTCCCGGCCGTGTTTCCGCGTGGGGACACTGGAGACGGAGCCGGGGCTCGGGGACCGGCCCGGTTCTCTGCCAGCGCGACAGCTTCGAGGCCCCGGGATGGAGTCTCGCCAGCGCGGAAGCAGTCGGCGCGAGCTGTGCGGGGAGCCTCCGCCGTCCCGCAGGAGGGCAGGTGAGCGCTGGCGGCAGGCGCCTTCTCGAGGATGCTGGATCCCGTCCACCTCCTCTTCGCAGCAACACCGTGAACATCTGGTGAAACCTGGCAGAGGCGAGGTGAGCGGAGGCACGGAGGACGCCGTCGTGGAGCACGGCGGGGGAGGAGGGGGGCGAGCGGGGAGCCGGGCGCGGTGAGAACAGATGGCGCGCTCCGCCTTCCCGCGCCTCGCGGGGACACAGAGGCCCCGGGCCGGCCCAGTCCCCCTCCGCTCCCCGGCGCCTCCGGCCGCCAGAGCCCGGCGTCCTGGAAGACCAGGGCTCAAGTCAGCAGGCAAAAGCGTTGGTCTCGTCCTGTGGCGGCCCGCGCCCCGCCACCCAGGGTGCTTTGGGACTGAGTAACTGACAGGCTATTACTTGAGGCACAGGTCATTAACCTAGCTCTGAAAAGGCCGGACAAATGCACACGGCAGACCCAGAGACAAGGGCAAAGCCAGAGGTTCTGTGAAGACGCTGAAATGGAAAAGGAAAAATAAACATATCCACAAGTCATCCACGGACTGCCTTTACAAAACGGCCTTAATAACGGGCGGTCTCAACGCACAGTGCGCACGCGGAAGCGGAGGACTTCTCTTTGGTGAGAGGCGGTAGGTGGATGACTTGGAATTCAGCGTTGATTCCGCGGCACGGAATCAATCCCCCCTCCGGAACACGAAGCCCAAGTCCCGCGCCATCGAAGCAGAACCGTGTCCGGCCTCTCCCGCCCTTACGGCCTGCGCCCCCACGGCTCAGCCCACGCCCTCACGGGACAAGCGCCACCGAGACCCACTCCTGGGCCCTGAGGTCGTGGGTGGATCTGTTAACTAGGACTCTGGAGACTCGTTTCATGTCCCTCCCTCCCGGAGAAGGGAGGTTCAGCTCCCCCACCCCAGCCTTGGGGAGACTTGGCGTGGTTCCCCCTTAGGGTGAGGCTATGCAGAAACTCTGAAGGGAAGGCTCTCTTCTCTTGTCCTCCACCGCAGACACCAAGTCCAGCCGGGCTAGGGTCCCTCCCCGCGTGGCCGGCCGCCCTCGCCTTTTCTGTACCTGGCTCGCGGCTTTACTTTCCCAGCCAGACTCTGGGTTTGTGGGCAGGGACGGGAGGGGAAGCTGGAGGAGAAGCTGGAGGAGAAGCTGGAGGAGAAGCCGGAGGAGCGCGAGGAAGGCGTGACATGAACCCCGCGGGCCCACTCCCACGGGCTGGCTCGAACAGACACGTTTTCTGTCAGCGGAGCTATTGTGTGACGGCTCTAGACGGTTGAACCGCGCTGGGAGAGGAAGCGACGTGGAGGAGAACGTGGCGTGGGGAGAGGGTTTGCGAGGACGGTAGCGCCGGGTGCAGGCCGTGTCTCCCCTGCGGCTGGGAATGACCTCACCATTGACACTCGACACGCTGCACGCTCCCCGCACACCCGACGTGTTACACACTCCCCGCACGGCGCTCCCCCCGGCGGGCCTCCCAGACCTCCCCACCCCCCCCCCCCCGGCAGGCCCCGCGGGGGGCTCGAGGGGAGGTGTAAGTGGAGGGAAGCAGTGACATCGCAGCCCCGTCCGTCCGAAATTGAAAACACCACGTATTCGCTAGTGGGTTCTGCGACGGTGGAACACAGCCCTCCCGGCGGTAATTCACTCTCCGGGCCGCGCAGCCTCCCCCCCCCGCCCCGCCCCCGCCCCAAGACGCTTGTGAACAGGTTCAAAGGACACTCGATCGCCCCGAGGCCTCCCGGGCCCTCACGCGGGGCTCTGATAGAACGCGTCACGGAAATGCACCGGCGTCAGAGCGACCCTGTCCCGGGGAAACGACGTCCAAGGGGCCGCTCGGCCTAATCCCCGCAGAGCGAGGTCGCCGTGGGTTTCGGCCCGCCATTCGCTCGCACGGTCCGCGAGGCAGCGTGAACTGTGTGCGGCTCCCACCACGAGGACAGCGTCTCGGAAAGTCAGCGCCCACCCCGAGGAGAGACGGCTTCGGCGTGGGCGCGGGAGCCACGCGGACACACGTCGGAGAAGAGCCACCCGCCGTACACCAAAAACCATTCGTGTATCCTGCCAAAATTCAAACACCGGTTACCCGTGTCCGTGACAAGGCGGCAGGGGTGTTTTTGAGAGCTATGCTGTCTTCTCGGGGAAACTTAGAGAAGGTGGGATCCACAGTCTTCTCCTCCAACACCCGGGCGAAGAAGCAAACCTAAATAGAGGAGCCTTGCTGGACACCTCGTCCTGCTCTTGTCAGAGTTAACTAAAAGCGACACGGGAAAGCGTTTTGCAGCCTGCGTGGAGGGACAGCCATGGAGAGGGTCAACGCATCGGCCGGGCTCAGCGCCCTCAGCCGCTCGGGAGAGGAAAGCATTGGAATGAGGTGTTTCTAAACGCAATTTGCCGGTAAGCTTTATCAAACGTTGCCGTGCTCTTCTCATATCGCTAGCTTTGACTCTGCCCGTGAAAAGGAAGGGACAATAGAGAAGAAGGAACGGGGCTGCAGGGGAGAGAACTGGGGGGAGACTGAAGCAGAGCGGAGGGAACTGGCAAACACATCTGCAAAGGAGTGAGTCCCGGTGTGCTACATTTTTCATAGAAGATTTGAATCCTTATCTCTATTAACTGACATAATTAAGCCTGTGTTTCCTCTTATAAGAACAGGGTGGGAGGGCTTCAGGCGGATGGCGGGGTAAACAAGTCTCATTTTCTCTCCATTGAACCCAAGAAACCTTCCAGAAGTTTCCTGTAGGCTCCATCTTGGGATCCGCACGCCCTCACCCCTCCAACCACGGCGGGATTCAGAATTCTGCTCCAGAGGAAGGCGGTTTCCCCTCACCGGCGGGAACAAAGGCCCGGCCCCGGAGAACAACCACACGTGGAGCGCAGAAGAAGAGGTAACAAAACTGGGGAAATAAATCTGAAAATCAAAGGCTCCTTCCGCTTCAGTTTCCCTGATTAGGTGGGACTCGAAGGGAGGCCCCCGAGTTGTTTGTTCCTCCGGCGTTGATGGCTCCGTGGGCACAATGGCCCTCTAGTGGGATGCTAAATTAAGAGGCATTTTGTTTGTATTGTTAGCAGTTAGATCGAAACAGTCACAGAGAAATGTTTTATTATGGAGGGGAAAGGAGTCTTTTAATAAGGCTCTTAGGAGGCTGCGTTTTAATGACGCTTAACACAATGTTTTAAGCCACACGCCACGTCTACACGCTATTTCTTGTTAAAGGCTGGTTATTAAACAGCGGGCTGGCTCCAGATCGCCCGCAGAGGGTACTTAGGCTGGGCCGATGCATCTCTGACAATCTGAATAGTTGATGGGGTGACGAGTGCTGTTTGCATTGAAAGGGTCTCAGGGTCTCACGTCCGCACGGTGCGTGCAGCCTTACGTATTATTATTACCCGGTGCACTTCCACACAATACGTTGAAGGGGTTAAGGCCAATTAAGTGCAACGGCGCGTTTCAATTTCTTCCAGAATTCGGTGCCCTCGTCTGAGCTTCACGTGCCTAAGCTGAAATGATTCCCTTCACTGCTTCACCCAGGGGTCTCCGCGGCGAATTGCAGCTCAAAGCTGCGCACCAGAGAATGCATCAGGGACACGAAGAGCAGAGCACCCCCCCCCCCCCGCAAGGAGAGGAGCAAGCTCCCAAGCCACGCCTGCCGACCACGCGGTGCTTTTAACCGTTCAGGCGCATCCCTTTTTAAGTGAAAAGGCAAAGAGGACACTGCCTTGGAGCATCTTTAGTTCACTCTGCATTCTTGCTCTAAGGGGATGGGCCATTAATGGGGCCCGCCCCATAGCGGGAACCACAGTGCCTTGTTTTCAGATGTCAGTCCCCCCTTCTGGAATGTGCTTTCCTCCGTAGCTCGCATTCCCTCTTCGTGCTTCATTTTTGGAACCCTGACTCGACATGCTTCGGCTTTCTGAATTGTCCTCTCTCTCTCTGGAGTATTTTAGCGGAGCAGGGCCTCATTTTGGAGGCTCTCTAGATCAAATGAAGGGGTTGAGTGGCGCTGTCAGAAGACTTCTCCACGTCTTCCTTTCCCGTTTCCTGTTAAGACGTGCCGAGTCCGCGCCCAGGTGTGAGCAGAGGTAGGCAGGCCAGTGATTTCCGGCGAGAGAGTTCATGGTGGCTCTGCGTCATCTTAGGTCTGCAGAGAGGACACGTAAGGGCGGCTCTCCGCCAGCACGACCACCTTCCGGTGAGTCAACAAGGACAACCAGCCGGGAAGCAGGAGACTCCCGACCTTCTCAGCCACCCACCCGGAATCTGCAGGAGAGGGGATGGGGCGCTCCGGTCGCTGGGGACGGGGGACCGGGCCAGACAGAGGCCCGCAGACACTGCCGCCGGCAGAGCCCTCAGGCCAGTGGCTCTGCTACAAAGAGCAGGGGAGGGGCACCCGACCTTCCAGGGGAGCCGGGGTACAGACTAGCGCATCGGGGGTGCTGAGCGTGGAGACAGCAGCGTTGTCGTGAAATGCGAGGAGAATGACCAGGAAGGGAAGGAAGATGAGGGCTGCCAGCCCCACCCCAGAGCTCAGCTGGTGAGGTTCTCCGGAAGGGACCGCCTGAGCTCTGTGCCCTGCGCCCCCCTCCACGAACTCGTGACCAGACAGCTGTGCACACTAAGAGGCCTCGGGACCGGGGAAGAAGAAGGTGGGACAGGAAGCCCCGGGAGAGATGTGGGGGGGGGCAGTGGGATGGACACTGACTGGCACGCACTGCACGCACTGACGCCGCGTCGAACCGCAGCCCCTCCTCACAACGACGGGAAGAGAAGGCGATGAAAGAAGAACACGGCGATCCACAGAGGGAGCGGGCGCACCCCTGGCGGCTCCCGGCTGTGGCCGCGCGTGGCCGGTTCTCCGGCAGCCAGAAGCGCCGAGCCTCAGGTCTTCCCTGCTCTTCCAAGCCTAACTGCGCCCCAGAGGGGGATGCCCTCCTTCTGAAGCAGAACCTTCACGCGTCAGACGCTCCGGGCTGTGCACAACTTGTATCCAGTCCAGACAGACGGCGGCACGGAAGAAGAAGGAACGAGACAGACAGGTTTTCAGGCTCTGCCCCGACTTCCCTTCACGCAGAAGCGGCGGCTCGGCGGGATACCGAGCGGAGGCCAGGACCTCTCAGTCCACGCGCAGGACCGATTTGCTGTCGCTCACAGTCCTCGTCCTCACGGATTTCGTTTTTATTCTCGAGTACTTGTCTTCCTGAATCCTCCGGAATAAAAGAACTCACCCAAGCAGTAAGTGCTGGTCACTTCTCTCTGTATTCTAGAATAATATTCAAATTTTTTAACAACCAGGACTGTAATACAGATTTATTTACAAACTAACGGCTTTGAAATCATATATTCCGACTCTCCTAAATAGAATGAAATTGTATTATCCAATGCTGTCAGATGAAAACCGTATACTATTACCTTCCCCAAACAGAATTAAACTACATTATCAAATACTGTCAACATGATAGGCGACAGGGCTGACTTTTTGTCAAATTACATATAATCTCCACAACTTCTTCGTTGATTTCTTAGAAATTGTTGATAGCAGATTTTGTTCGAAACAGTTGTCAGAGTCATGATTTGACAGAACGGAAAATATGAAATTTTCAGCACTTCTTCATTAAATTGATAGACTGCAGGTATTTATAGCTTGGATTTCTCTTAATAGTAATAATATTGTTATTCGAAGCCACCAAGTTTAGGAGTTTGAAAACTCCGGTGACAATTGTGCTGAGCTCTCTGCAGCTCACCATGCTATCTGTTGTACGGTCGACTGCCGAAGGCGTTGCTCAGAGGCTGCGTCAGTGCCAAGACCAAGGTTGCAGGACTCTGTGTTTCGCAAACATAGGCGCCGGGCCTCTCGTCTCCGGCTGTCGTGGTGCGAGGCGGGCGGGCGGATGCGGGGGTTCCGGGGGTGGGCTCCTGGGGGTGCAGCTCTGGCTGCAGAGATCTGGCCCAGGCCCTGAGCCGAAGGAAACAGCCCTGCTACCGAGGCTGAGCCTAGATCCAGGTCAGACGGTTGGGCCAGGCACTGGTAAAATAAGTATGCAAGCACTTACCTAGCTTAACACTCGACTGAGGAGCACTGGGCGCAGGGGTCCTGTTTCGCCCTTCCACAGCCCCGGGGTGGAAAGCCCCACGCGGTGCACCCTGGAGCTCTCACTCACGCCGGAAGAAGTAATGAAATCCCCAAATCACACTGAGGCCTCCCTTACGAATCTAACAGGGTTCTTAGAAGTAAAAAGTAGAAGGAGTCGAGCGGGCGGCTCACGCCTGTAATCCTGGCTACTCCACAGGCAGAGATCAAGGGAGCACAGTTCAAAACCAGCCCCGGCAGGAAAGCCTGTGAGACTCTCATCTCCAACTAACCACCAGAAAAGTGGAAGCGGAGCTGTGGCTGAAAGTGGTAGAGCTCCAGCCTTGAGCAAAAGAGCTCAGGGGCAGCGCCCAGGCCCTGAGTTCAAATCCCACAACTGACAAAGAAAAAAACAGGTAGACGTAGATGGGAGGCAGAAAGGCGAACCCCTCTGCCAGGCACACCTGCCGTGACGCACCGGCACCCCAACCAGAGACCCATGGGTCAGGACACACGCGTCCTCAGCCATGCGCCAACTCAACCTTCCTCTCTCTCTATCGAGTCTCTTGTCACAGTGACGAAAACCTGGTAACACCCCCTCCTCAGAGCCCAAGCTGCATAAAAACGTCCTTCCTGGTTAACGGCAACGGCAAGTAAGAGCTGTAAGAGTAAGAATACGGAGAGCTCCATTTTCCACCGGGTGAAGTAATCCCCAAGAAGATGACAGAGCCGGACACGGCGCCGCGCCCTCAGGGGCGTCCGTGGTTCCCAGAGTGAGACCGCAGAGAGGGGAGGGGAGAAGGGAGACGGCGGGAGGAAGTCTGCTCTCCCAGGAGCCTCAGAAACGCTCAGCTGGGGCCCCGGGCGGCCTGACTCCAAGCTGGGAGAGAAGAGGAGCCAATTAGCTGTTCCAGGTGGGGACAAGGGACCTGGAGCAGCACGCCATTCTGGGGAGGTGAGGCGAAGGCGCGGTCATCAGGGTCTCGGCATTGGGGGTCTTGTGAAGACTCCCGCAGAGCAAGCCGCCTCGGTGGGTGTGGCGCCTTCCATCACCCCTCCCCTGAGCCGGGCCTCCATCACCCCTCCCTCCCCTGAGCCGGGCCTCCATCACCCCTCCCCTGAGCCGGGCCTCCATCACCCCGCCCCTGAGCCGGGCCTCCATCACCCCTCCCCTGAGCCGGGCCTCCATCACCCCGCCCCTGAGCCGGGCCTCCATCACCCCTCCCCCTGAGCCGGGCCTCCATCACCCCGCCCCTGAGCCGGGCCTCCATCACCCCTCCCCTGAGCCGGGCCTCCATCACCCCGCCCCTGAGCCGGGCCTCCATCACCCCTCCCTCCCCTGAGCCGGGCCTCCATCACCCCGCCCCTGAGCCGGGCCTCCATCACCCCGCCCCTGAGCCGGGCCTCCATCACCCCTCCCCTGAGCCAGGCCTCCAGCCCCCTCCCCTGAGCCGGGCCTCCATCACCCCTCCCCTGAGCCGGGCCTCCATCACCCCGCCCCTGAGCCGGGCCTCCATCACCCCGCCCCTGAGCCGGGCCTCCATCACCCCTCCCTCCCCTGAGCCGGGCCTCCATCACCCCGCCCCTGAGCCGGGCCTCCATCACCCCTCCCCCTGAGCCGGGCCTCCAGCCCCCTCCCCTGAGCCGGGCCTCCATCACCCCTCCCCTGAGCCAGGCCTCCAGCCCCCTCCCCTGAGCCGGGCCTCCATCACCCCTCCCCTGAGCCGGGCCTCCATCACCCCGCCCCTGAGCCGGGCCTCCAGCCCCCTCCCCCTGAGCCGGGCCTCCATCACCCCTCCCTCCCCTGAGCCGGGCCTCCAGCCCCCTCCCCCTGAGCCGGGCCTCCATCACCCCTCCCTCCCCTGAGCCGGGCCTCCATCACCCCTCCCCTGAGCCGGGCCTCCATCACCCCTCCCTCCCCTGAGCCGGGCCTCCATCACCCCGCCCCTGAGCCGGGCCTCCAGCCCCCTCCCCTGAGCCGGGCCTCCATCACCCCTCCCCTGAGCCGGGCCTCCATCACCCCTCCCCCTGAGCCGGGCCTCCAGCCCCCTCCCCTGAGCCGGGCCTCCATCACCCCGCCCCTGAGCCGGGCCTCCATCACCCCTCCCCCTGAGCCGGGCCTCCATCACCCCTCCCCCTGAGCCAGGCCTCCATCACCCCTCCCTCCCCTGAGCCGGGCCTCCATCACCCCTCCCCCTGAGCCGGGCCTCCAGCCCCCTCCCCTGAGCCGGGCCTCCATCACCGCTCCGAGAGCCTAGGATCACAGAGTCGTCGCTGCAAACCAGAAGGTCTGCTGCTGGTCGCCAGGCCGGATCGAGAGCAGCCGGAGGAGGAGAGCTAAGCAGACCCGGAGAGGTCGTTTCCCTTCCGAGATCCACCCACCACGCCTTCTAGAAGGAAGCCTCAGGCACAAACCAGCCTTCCCTGCAGGCTGCATGAGACACCATTTGGATACAGCGGGAAAGATGAGTACTTGCAAGCGAATTTGCTGTTAAGTCATACTTCCTGAAGTTTTATATAGGCTTCACTCGGCACACGATATTTTTACACTCTGCCGTGGTACACACACATACGTTATAAAACAATAGGCTACAAATATCCGTGAAATGGAAGTCTGTGCTCTGAACAAATTCATCTATGGGGATGTAGGATACCAAAGCTCGGCACGCATTAACTTCAGAGGTTGGAATTATGCGTAGAGTGAGTACGGGTTTTTAAATTTTTAACAAGAAATGTCACCGGAGTAGTAAAATAGAACGTGGCTTTAGAAAAAATTAGCCGATCGACGAGAAGAATTACATTTCCATAATTTGAGAAATAATGTGAGCTTGAATGAGTCCTGCTGTATCCTAAAATTGGAGATAAATAACAGGGAGCCTCCGAGGAATGCTGTCGGGATGCAGCGAAACCCAGGGAATGTTCTAACCGGGCCCGCTGCCCGCGCCCATTCAGGCGCCATGGTAGCTCTCCGGGCCAGGTGGGGATTACCTTCTCTCCCCCCCCCCCCCGCATTTCTTCTACTGTTCCCTCTGCATACACTACAGGTTTATTCGGTTAGCTGCTTCTTGCACACGTGTATCCTGTGTTCAGGATGCAATCTACCATTATGTTGAAAGGGAATGTTAGTGTGTGGGGGTGTGTGTGCACGTGTGCACGCACGCAACTGATACAGAGGAGGTAGAAGAGTCGGTGGGAGGACGCCGACCCTGTCTATCCCCCGGCTGACTGACCGTCTCCTCTCTCGGGACGCCCGCCGCCTCCCTGCAGTCCTCCCACGCGGCCCGGCCTGCTGCAAGGCCCGAGCCCCAAAGCCTCAGGGCACAGATCATGCCGCAGTCGCGGAGAGGCCGACTCCCAGTGGAGGCACGGAATCGTCCCCTCATCCTCCTGCGAGTGACTCCAGCCCTCGGAACGACAGCTTCACGGTGTGCCTCCTGGTCTTTCCTGCGCCCCTTCTTCTGGCGCTTAACGGTCAGTCCTGTAAGAATCAAACCACGAGACAAAGAGCACCCTCCTAGCACAGGACCAGCCTCGTTTGGCCATCCCTTTACTTGGCGTCTAAGTTGGACCCGCCCGACTTGGATACTCAGAAGGGGACGCGGATGCGGACGTTTTTATTGTTGTCGGCATTTCTACCAAATGAGCTCACTGTAATTTATTTTCACAATATTTTATGTCCCATGGCTTTAGGAAGTTATCCTGTTTTGAAATATTAATCTGTTGGTAACTATGTTCCTCTGGTCCCTCATTCCTATTAATATTCCACATGAAGTATGATGCTTTTAAATACCGATAATGGTCCCAGTTCATCCATAATTCATAAATCCTTCTTTAACATGTGGTTCACAGCCACTGGCGCTGCCCGCTGACTCCGGAGCTTAAAAAATGTGAGGCAGAGCAGCAGAACTTCCTCCACGTCTGCAGCCTTACAAATATTACCCACTTAGAGGCGGTTCACAGTCGCTCCACGTCCGGAAGGGGCGGCCATTAGAGGAGCCCGCGGACGCACACGCCATTTTATCTATTTTATTTACCTGTTGGCGGTGTCTGACGGGGGGAGGCCCCTGAGCAACACCGCATCCCTCGCGAGGTGGCTGGCCGTCTCGGGAACGCTCACTAAAGTACTCACCGCGGCCAGGTAAAGCTGACGGCCCTGCTCGAGGAACGGGCGCGCGTGCGGGGAGGAGCGTGCCTCTTCTCCAATGAACAGAGGGAACAGGGTGGTACCAGAGGGGCCGTGGGCGTGACGGGGTGTGGCCAGCTGACGGAGGACGGCCGGCACCCCCGAGGGGAAGGCAGCTGCGGGGCCGGGCGGCCCCGGTGTGGAAGGCATCGCCTCCGCCCCCCAGCAGGCCGCCGCCGCCGGGGCCAGCGACCAGGTGCTCCGGACCGAGAAAGGCCTTCCAGACAGCACCCGGTCAGAGCGCGTCCGAGGGGCCCGCGTGGAGCCGTGTCGGGGTGAAGCTCAGTGAGATCTGGAGTGGATCTGAACTTTGAGTCTCCATGTTCTCCAAGTGTGTAAAATGATCTGAAGTGGAGGAATGTCACAGAGAGAAGCAAGATTCCTGGACTCGAGGGTGTCGGTGTGGAGCGCCCCACAATAGCTTTCTCACCCACATCGTGGGGTGCCTTCCGTACCCACCCCATCCCCACCCATCCCCGCCCCATCCCTCCATCCCCACCCCATCACCACCCATCCCCACCCCATCCCCACCCCATCCCCACCCCATCCCCCTCCATCCCCACCCCATCACCACCCATCCCCACCCCATCCCCACCCCATCCCCACCTCATCCCCACCCCATCCCCCTCCATCCCCACCCCATCCCCACCCCATCCCCCTCCATCCCCACCCCATCTCCACCCCATCTCCCTCCATCCCCACCCCATCACCACCCATCCCCACCCCATCCCCACCCCATCCCCACCCCATCCCCCCCATCCCCACCCCATCCCCACCCCATCTCCACCCCATCCCCACCCCATCCCCACCCCATCTCCCCCCATCCCCACCCCATCCCCACCCCATCTCCCCCATCCCCACCCCATCCCCACCCCATCCCCCACCCATCCCCACCCCATCTCCACCAGGACTCCCACCGGGACGCACAGCCAGGACTGGTCTGGCTTTCTCGTGATAAATGCGATCCTCAGAAATGCTCCTGAAAACATTGAACTCGGTAAACCTGTCCATCGGTCCTCTACCTAAGGTGCTAAGGACTAAACCCTCCTTCCAGCCCTTGAGAAGGTCAAAAGGTAAACAGATGGCCGTTCTGAGAATTAAATTCTACCCTGTTTAAAACTCATACCTATGGTAAATAAAATAAACTGTTTTGTTTTAATTAATATTACGTTTTCATCCATATTGTGACCAGAAACATATGTGTTAGGCGTACACCAAACCAATCATAATATTTACATTAGAACATCAAGAATTGGTTCAGTTCTCAGAAAACTACCTCAGTAGTGATGATATGTAATGTAGAGATGACCCGATCAAAGCCTCCGTAACTAAAAACTAGGACCAGAAAGATAGCAAGTGAACACCCAGCTAGTGGCCTTGAGTGTATTCCCCACGCCGGAACAGAACGCACCCAGGCCGAGTGTTCAGTGTGGGAGGGACGGCCGTGGGGGGCGGGGGGGTGCCGTGTACCCCGGTTCAACGAGCTCGTCAGCACTGAGATCCAGGAGCGCCACTGAGAGAAGAGTGTTGAGAACCTCCGCGCTGGAGGAGGAAAACCAAGACTGTAAGGACGCTCTCCTGTGGTGAAGAAGGAGAGCCAGCCACAGGTCGTGGAGAAACAGTGAAATTTAAGAAACGTGGCATGAGGGGAAGAAGACGTCACCCACCATCTGACACGGCCCTGGTCCTCCGCCCACCCTCTCTCACCTTCCGCTTCTGAGCCACGCCCCAATCACGGTTCACTTTTCAGTTTGGTTTCCAGACAGGGTGGTGAATTATCTCTGGGGACAGCATCAGACCCCCATCCCGCCCCTGCGCCTCCTTGCCCGGACTGAAGGCCGGCCCAGCTCGTTGACGATGTGCCCGGGCTAGCCCGAATCGCAGTCCTCCCAGTCCCCCCTCCTGGGTCGCGGGGGTGATGGGCCGGAGCCCACGCCTGGAAGCACGCGCTGGAAAAGGAGTGGGAATTGAGCTCCGTCGAGAGCGCGGGCGTTTTAATGACACCATTTTCTTTGAGCTGGCACTTCCACAGACTATGTAAGTGGACAGAAGGGCTCATTAATTAATTGGCTTTTATCTCTCTCACTCTCTCGCCTTCAGAATTTATATTTGCACTTTTCCCTCTTGAATTAATTTGCTCAGATAAACTCCACCTTCAACAGGAGAGCCATTCTGCTTTTGCTCTAATCCAACCTTAGCCTCTTTGTGTCCAGGATACAATGGACACGGGCAGGAGGCTTGCTAGCAAACACACAGCACCACCACGCTCCGGCTGGTGGTGGGGTCGGCTGGCAGGGGCAGACGGAAGCTTCTGGATCCTTCTTCCTGCGGTTGGAGAATGCTGGCGTTCCCACTGCCCTTCTCCTCCGGGTTCCAACCTGGCCAACCTTGCTCACATTCTGCAGTCAGACAAGGCCAGGCCCACTCGAGGGGCTGTGGCTGTAGGCCCTGATTTCCATTGCCCGTGCTAAGCAGACTCTGAATATCTTTATCTGTGACACTAATCTGATTATTTTCTCTATTTTGAATATGTATTAAGCTCATGAGAAGAAAAATTAATACTGATGTGAACCTACAGATGCTAGCCACCTTCCCCTGCTAATCCTCTAGATACACATCACAGATAAAATGACTCATGACATTGTATAGCAGCAAAATTACACTGCAGATCATAATCTGGATAAGGAAGACTTTGACCGAAATTTTTCCCACAAAATTCAATTTTGCGATACCTCAGCTACTGAAATAAATCAGAATGATGTTAACTTATCCTTCTCAATATCTTCAGGGAATGTGCTCAGAATTGAAAAAGAGGGACATGTGGGCATTTTTACATGCTCAGTGGTGAGAATGACTAAAAATAAAATTTCCTAACCAAGTTGCTACACGTAAGTATCTCTTTATAAAACTTTGTCACACATTTCACCACGGAGTTTGAAATAGCAGTGATCCGATTCTACGTAGAGACCACTTACTTTCAAACTCAGTGCTTCATGTGCTGTTTACTGTAAAGAACGTTAGCCTCCCTACCTGTAGAGATGCGCACAGATCGGGAGATCAGGAAATTTACTCCGGGGCCTGCACCAGTGGGGAGCAGATTCAACCTGAGCAGGAAAAAACTTTTTTTTAAAAAGAGGCAGCTTTCACACCTGCAGTGGCACAGGTCCTACCGGCAGGAAGTTATAAAGAAGCCTTTCACATGGTGAGTTAGGGGGGGAAAAAAGGTTTATTCTACATCCTTTCCTTGTACTTGTTTCAAATATATATAATATATATTCACACTATCATATAATGTTATCTTCTTGTGAAATAACTCGCAGTGAACACTGACTAGAATCATGTGTAAGTCATAAAGAAAACACCACGGTCCAGGAGTGACTGTGTATCACAGCACATTAAATACCACGGGCACAGCTCCCAAGACCCAGCAGCGCCAATCCTGGGCGATTAACCCAAAGGCTACAGACCAGGATACGGTGAGTCCACCAGCACAATCACGCAGTGCTCTTCCCCACAGCCAAGGTGTGGAGTCAGCCCCGGTGCCCTCAGTGAGCAGATGGGTGGAGGAAAGGTGGTCTATGGACACAATGGAATTTTACTCACCCATGAGAAAGAATGATATTACATCGTTTGCCAAGAAAGGGAAAGACCTGGAAAAAATTATGTTAAGTGAAGTGAATCGGGCCCAGAGAGACAAAGGTTGAATATTTTCTCTCATATGCGGAAGCATAGAACTAGTTTACAAATCCACAGGTAAACTGGCTGGATGGTACGTAAGTGCACACAAACGTATTAACTGACATACAGTAGATTTGAGAAAGCTCACATAATGTTAATTCCGTAGAAAGGCTAATCATAGCTCAACAAAATAAACACCAGGAATGGGTACCTGAAAGGGGTAGGGTAGATGAAGGAAGAGAAGACGAGATGAAGGAGAACAGTCTAGAATCCGATGTCATAGGACTTATAAGACAACATAAGACTTAATGTATCCCCATGATAGGCATGGCAGTACTACATAGTTGTATATACATGCAAAGTTTCTCAAAACTTCATGGACTAAAGTTGGTCCATTTAACATGATTCAAATGGCATCATTATATTAAATAGCCTATTCAAAATTTCAAAGTGTTTCCCTGAAATGGCCCTATTACAGGTCCATAAGACTTTTTTTTTTTTTTTGCCAGTCCTGGGGCTTGGGACTCAGGGCCTGAGCACTGTCCTTGGATTCTTTTTGCTCAAGGCTAGCACTCTACCACTTCAGCCACAGCGCCACTGCTGGCTTTTTCTATTTCTATGGGTGCTGAGGAATCGAACCCAGGGCTTCATGCATGCTAGGCAAGCACTCTACCGCTAAGCCACATTCCCAGTCCCCCATAAGATTTTACTCGCAATGCTAGTCCCTCTAATGTCTCCCATTACCAGCACTATGAAGAGAACCCATGGGCCCTCAGACTCTAGGGAATAGCACCTGTGAACTACGCCAAGCAACTCCCCCTCCCCGCACTTTTATGATGGAAGGCACGGGGGAGAGAGGCTCTGGGGAATGTTCAGATGGCGTTCGGCTCGCCAGAGAGAGACACCTGCTTATATTTGGCTGCACATTGCAACAGAAATACCTCATTTGCAAAACTTGGGAGAGGGAGAGGCAGATAAATGTTAGCACCACACACCGGCAAGTGTGGAATGAGCTGCCTTCTTTGTGTTTGGAGGGAGACCTTGTGTTCCATATTTGTGCACATGGGACTTTGAAAACTTACTCGTAAACAGGCCATCGGAGCAACATGGCACTCAAGGCATTGTAATATGGCCAAGACTCTAATGAGACATTTCCTTATAGAATTTTATACAAACAAATAGTTTAGCACTCTGCTGGCATGAAATGTGAATAAGAAAAGCATTTAGCAGGGAAAACAAAGGTATGTATGTCTAATTATTTCCATAGTAAAATGTGTGTTTCCTACCAATCAGGTGTTATATTTAGAGATGATATTATACTTTCTTAGAGATGAAAGGACCCCAATTAACACAAAAGACATATGAGACTTCTTTGGTAAATGCACTTGATTAAGACATCTACTTCTTAGCTTCCACACCAAAAAAAGGCTGACATAAAGAGAAGAAAGCATATTCACAGAGATTTGTTGACAGCCCTGAAAACTAATTATTCAGGAGCCAAAAGGATTTGTTGACAATAAATTTTTAAAGTTTTAATATCCTCTTTAGCCAAAGCAGTTGTTCTATAATCGGGAGAAGAAGAGACTCTTCATTTGTGACTAAAAACAAATTACTACTTTCCCTCCTCACGTGGAAAGAAATCTAGTTATCCCTAGTAGTAATGCCCAAGTAAGGAAAGTATCTTCTTTCCTTGACATTAAATCAAACCACGACTGTGGTCATGAATTCACTTTTCTCACCACAGCCAGAATGATCTTTTAAAAATTCAAACATAATCACATGGAAATTTTAATTACAACACTGTCACGATTTCTCTGGCTGAACCCTCGAGCCTGCCCTCAGAGCGTGGCTGTGCCTGTGGCGGCGTAAGGAACAAGCCGCAAACGTGTACAGAGCCGTCTTTCCGAGGGGTTTGCTGAGTGGGTCTCCAAACCGACGAGGGGTATGGAGGAGACGCGCAGTCACCAGCAAATCACTTGAACAAAACCACATTTCTTAACCCCAGACCACGTACTTCTCCGCCACACCACCTAATCTCCACACCATAGCTTCGAAACACTCCCATGACAAGACACGCGGGAGAGACAAATCCGGGAACACGTCACATGAGCACAGGAGACATTGATTTATTGGCCAGCTGTTGACGGCCTAGATTTTCTTTCAGAATGAGCTTGGACATCACCATAAATGCCCTCATATCCATGCATAGCGCTGTTTCTACTCTTGTAATACGCATACCGGAATGGGTAAGAATGCGGATGTAGCCCCTGCGAGCTGCCGTTAGCACACAGCACGGCCGACTGAAGCGCCGTTTCTGACATGATTTGGACTTCCTGAAACACCTCTGGGACAAGCTGATCTACGGCAGGAGCCACCGGGAGAAGGGCTCCTCCTGCTACCAGAAAAACGAGTCCTTGTCCCCGTTTAGAATGGAGGACCTGGACATCCACTGCCAGCTCTGGGAGGATGCCCTCCGCACGGCCACGGGAGGTCACCGCGGGCACGCGTGGCGTGAGGGAGGCTCCGTCCCCGGAGCCCGGGGCGGGAGGGCGTCCGGGAACCGCGGGGTGCGCTGTTCGGGGAGCTTTGTGCGTCCGCAGCTGGCCTTGCCAAGCGAGTGCTCTCCCGGTTCTGCCGTCTGAGCGGAAGAGCGGACGTGCTACCACCAGGGAGCGTGTGGCGCGAGGGTTGGGGGGCGGGGAGGCCCGCCGTGAGCTCTCTGAGCTCAAGACCCGGCACTGACCGAAGAGGCTGAAGACGCGAGCGCCCGCCTTGACTCCCGCAGCGACGGGAAGCGCTGCCTTCCACAGAGGGGGTTTGTCGGGGATGAGGCCCGAGGATGGCGTGGAGAGTCCACGGCTCCGGTGGGTGAGCGGGAGGACCAGGCCCACCCGGCGAACGCGAGCCCATCGGGGTTCTTAATGACGCAGTGAAGGCGACAGCCGGGAGGAAAGGGCTGCGCACGCGCGCGTGTCCCGTGACTTCTCCTGGAGCGTCGTGGTTCTCAGTCACCCCGGCCTGCGGCCCGTAGGCAGCCGGGCAACAGCAGGGCCACCACAATCATCTCCCGAACGAGGGGAGACCGCGTCCCACGAGCAGCCCTTGACTCCTGCACTTCAGAAAAGGAAGGCTTGGCTCTGAAGCCCCCGCCTGGGGCAGAGGATGTCAGGGCCCCAGCTGTGGGCGGCCAGCAGGGCCAGGGAGGTCAGGGCCCAGCCTGCAGTGGCCAGGGGGGCCGGGGATGTCAGGGCCTAAGCCTGCAGTGGCCAGGGGGGCTGGGGATGTCAGGGCCCAGCCTGCAGTGGCCAGGGGGGCTGGGGATGTCAGGGCCCAGCCTGCAGTGGCCAGGGGGGCTGGGGATGTCAGGGCCCAGCCTGCAGTGGCCAGGGGGGCTGGGGATGTCAGGGCCCAGCCTGCAGTGGCCAGCGGGGCCGGGGATGTCAGGGCCCAGCCTGCAGTGGCCAGCGGGGCCGGGGATGTCAGGGCCCAGCCTGCGGGCGTCCAGGGGGGCCGGGGATGTCAGGGCCCAGCCTGCGGGCGTCCAGGGGGGCCGGGGATGTCAGGGCCCAGCCTGTGGGTGTCCAGCGGGGCTGGGGATGTCAGGGCCCAGCCTGCAGTGGCCAGCGGGGCAAATGATGTCAGGGCCACAGCCTGCGGGCGGCCAGGGGGGCTGGGGATGTCAGGGTCTAAGCCTGCGGGCGGCCAGGGGGGCTGGGGATGTCAGGGCCCAGCCTGCAGTGGCCAGCGGGGCTGGGGATGTCAGGGCCCAGCCTGCAGTGGCCAGCGGGGCTGGGGATGTCAGGGCCCAGCCTGCAGTGGCCAGCGGGGCAAATGATGTCAGGGCCACAGCCTGCGGGCGGCCAGGGGGGCTGGGGATGTCAGGGTCTAAGCCTGCGGGCGGCCAGGGGGGCTGGGGATGTCAGGGCCTAAGCCTGCGGGCGTCCAGGGGGGCCGGGGATGTCAGGGCCCAGCCTGCGGGCGTCCAGGGGGGCCGGGGATGTCAGGGCCCAGCCTGCGGGCGTCCAGGGGGGCCGGGGATGTCAGGGCCCAGCCTGCGGGTGTCCAGCGGGGCTGGGGATGTCAGGGCCCAGCCTGCAGTGGCCAGCGGGGCTGGGGATGTCAGGGCCCAGCCTGCAGTGGCCAGCGGGGCTGGGGATGTCAGGGCCCAGCCTGCAGTGGCCAGCGGGGCAAATGATGTCAGGGCCACAGCCTGCGGGCGGCCAGGGGGGCAAATGATGTCAGGGCCCAGCCTGCGGGCGGCCAGGGGGGCTGGGGATGTCAGGGCCTAAGCCTGCAGTGTCCAGCGGGGCCGGGGATGTCAGGGCCCAGCCTGCAGTGTCCAGCGGGGCCGGGGATGTCAGGGCCCAGCCTGCAGTGTCCAGCGGGGCCGGGGATGTCAGGGCCACAGCCTGCAGTGTCCAGCGGGGCCGGGGATGTCAGGGTCTCAGCTGCGGGTGTCCAGCGGGGCCGGGGATGTCAGGGCCCAGCCTGCAGTGGCCAGCGGGGCCGGGGATGTCAGGGCCCAGCCTGCGGGCGTCCAGGGGGGCCGGGGATGTCAGGGCCCAGCCTGCGGGCGTCCAGGGGGGCCGGGGATGTCAGGGCCCAGCCTGCAGTGGTCAGCGGGGCCGGGGATGTCAGGGCCCCAGCCTGCGGGTGTCCAGCGGGGCCGGGGATGTCAGGGCCCAGCCTGCGGGCGTCCAGGGGGGCCGGGGATGTCAGGGCCCAGCCTGCGGGTGTCCAGCGGGGCCGGGGATGTCAGGGTCTCAGCGGCGGGTGTCCAGCGTCAGCTGCCCACTCGAGAGGAGGCGGCTGTGACTGGACGGTGGCCCCTGCCGGCACTGCCCAGCCGCCATCTGAGGTCTGTGAGGGGGAGAGGGGGGCTGAGCCCCGACACTCGCAGAACAAAGCACAAGAACCCGTTCCTGCTCCAAGACCCTGTGGGGGGGGGGGAGCAGACTTTTCCTTGAATTCAACGTGGTAACAGGAGCGAACGCCTCTCCAAACACTTGGCGCCGAGGGTAGCGCGCGAACCAAATGAGATCCGTTCGATGAATCATTTATTAAACTTTAAATTTTAATCCGCTACCCAGCTGACGTCAAACTTGATACATGTAAGCGATAGAGTCATTTAAAATTTGCACGGCCCATCCATTTAAATTCTCCAGAATTAAAATCCGTCTGATAATCAACGGGATGATGTTTTTGTCGCTGTTGTTCTCTTTCTTTCTTTCTTCGAGACGCATCTTAGGGAACGCGCTATCCGCCACTGTGACAACCTCAGTTTCGCTCTTCCTCTTCCTCTAATCTCAGCAGTGGGAACCGCAGCGCTGGTTGAAACCATACTCAGACCGATCCCAGCCGTTAAGAGCAGCCGCTGTGAGCACCGACGCGCCCCGGCGTTGCTCTGGGAGCACGGGAAGGGCGCTGAGGAGTTCTTAGCTCCTAAGCGAAAAGAGAGAGAAAGTGGGGCTGCCGGGGCGCAGTGTAGAGCGAACCGAGGACGGGAGGGCCGTGATGGAGGCTGACCCTCCCAGAGCCTCGCCTTCCGGGAACAGGAGGACGGTCGTCAAGTGCGGGGCGGGGCGCCGGGCGGGGACACGGGGCCCGCTGCGGTTCTGACAGCGCAGGACCGGCCCGCCCGCCAGGCGAGGGACTCGCAGGGGTGGCGAGCCACAGCTCAGGGGCTGGATGACCGAAGAGAACCGTGCTCTGCCTCTGCAAGGCACGCGGGAACCGTGAAGACGCGTTCGTCGCACTATGTAGGACAGTTGTAAAGGTCAGGTTCCCGACGCCCATTCATCGGTTAACAGAACCCCACGCAAACGCCCCTCCACCCGGCCGCCCGTCCCTCCAAGAGCCTGACCACCACATTCGCCGCGCTTTCCTAAAAGGCCTGGATCAATATGAACCTAGGAAATCTCAAATGCCTGTTTACTTCTGCAAAGGATTTTAATTTTGTGTTTAATGTTAAAAATGCTCAAAGCCTACTCACAACATTGTAGTGTTTCGGTCCTACCTGTGAACAAAATAGTTTACCCTTTCATTATTCTCAGAATTGTGAAATTTCAGATGTTCCAGAAATAAGAACATATTATTTTTAAAAGGCAATGTTGAGAAAAGAATCCTGCATTGACAAGATAACATGTGCTGTCAGGAAGAATCTGAATAGTGCAATACTATTTAATGAGCCTCCGGGCAGATCCAGTTGGTGAAAACATTCAATATGCAAAGAAATGGAAACTGTAACACTTGATGAAGCCAGCGTTGTCCATAAGTAGTCATAAATATACACAATCACCCTTATTAGTACCAGGGTTAGATGCCTGTTGCACTCTGCATTTCAAGTATCCCAGAAATGTGTGCTTCTACTTCACCTCTTACCCACTGTGTAGTGCTTTATAATGTGGATATGTAGCCCATTCTTTATACGGGGGTAAACATTCGAGTTATTGTTTCTACCTTCACAAGCAGTGCTGCGAATGGTATTCTACTATTTCCTTTGCCTAGTTCTTTTTGTATATTTATTTATTTGACTTTCTATTTTTATATTGTTATTGTAGAATCGATAGGTGCGGAGGGATTATAGTCACGTGAGTCAGGTAATGAGCACAATTCTTTGTGAGCCACAGCTCCCTTCTGCCACTCTCTCCCAGGTTTTCCCCTCCCATCCCCACCCACTAGTTTTATAGTTCATTATCCACATAGTATCCAGTGAGTATCGCTGTCATGTTTGTTCATTGTTGTTCAACCTTACAGTTTTTGTATAGTTAAATGTATTTGCATACAATTGGAGATTTGTGGGACAATAACTTAAGGTCGTTAATGGTGATTGTCTGAAGTGTGAGGTCCCGGGAGCACATATCTGTAGTCCTCTCTCATACTTAAGCACTTGTTGTTTAGAAAGTATTTTATTACTTTATGATTAAAAACTGTAAGTAAATAAAATATGCATATGCTTTGACACAGCAATTTTATTGCTAGTAATTTATCCTAAAGAAATGACTGAGGATATGTATAGGTATTTGTGAATATAATTTATGTGTATAATGCTCAATGCGGCATTGTTTATTGCAACAGAAGTGGAAACTAGCCCATCTCACAGTGCCAGGGTGTGGTTAAATAAATTATGGCATGTCTAGTTTATGAATACCGCATATTCATTATAATGATAATGGGACATTTTCTCCTGCATGATGTATCATCCTTTATTAAAGAATTTCTGCAAAATACTGCATATTGTAGATTCACACTTTGATTAAGCATATGCACATTTTACAATTATCTGAATGTTGGATTCTTAACTGGTCTCCAGTTTAGTTGCTTTGTGGATTGTTCCTACGTTCTTTGTGTGTTCAAATACTTTCTAAAATGCCTACAATCATTTTAATTACTTTCAGAGATAAATGTGTGTTGTATAAAATTAACATATTTATGAACATGACATTGATCATGGGTGGGAAAACAAAAGACTAATAAGCTTTAGTACAGAATGTACCGATGTCCTGCTCCTGTCCTGTATTTTTGCCACTAACACCAAATAATAAAATAGTAATAGCCAGAAGTAAGCAAAGAGTCAACCCAAGCACCTGACAGCTCTTAGCTTGTTTAAATATAAGGATAATCATAATGATTATATGTCTCCAACTATGTGATTTTTACGAATCCTCCAAGATTTTCTGCATTACTTCAAGACTAACTGAACTTTACTACTTAGGGGGAAGTGGAGTCAGGGGGCTGAGGGAACAGGGGAAAATGAAGGAGAATTGTCCTTGTTACCTCACCTATGCAACTGTAACCCCTCTGTACATCACCTTGACAATACATTTTTTTCTTATTTATTGTCAAGGTGATGTACAGAGAGGATACAGTTTCATACATTAGGCATTGGGTACATTTCTTGTACTGCTTGCTACCTCCTCCCTCATTCCCCCCTCCCCTTCCCCTTTCCCTCTCCCCCCATGAGGTGTTCAGTTCATTTACACCAAACAGTTGTGCAAGTATTGCTTTTGTAGTCGTTTCTCTTTTTATCCTGTGTCTCTCGATTTTGGTATTCCCTTTCACTTCCCTAGTTCTAATACCAGTATACACAGTTTCCAATATACTCAGATGAGATACAGAGATAGCGCGGGCACAACCCCAGGAAGGGGATACAAGAGGATCATCAACAATAGAAACTACAGTTACACATGGCACGTTCAAAGTAATTACAACAGTGATATAACAGTCGTTTCCGTAACATGGAGTTCCTTTCACTTAGCGTCATCGTATGTGCTCATAGGGGCATAGCTATTAGGCTCTTGTGACTTTTTTTTTTTTTAAAGAAGACTAACTGGTGGTTCCCAACTGTATGTAATGGTAAACAGCACGCCCATTAGATAACCGAGTCGATATGTTTTCTCCTAACTTCCCAGCCCACTGCTGTGTTAAACACACCAGGTGCTCTGAACCCTGGGATGCCCGGAAGAGCAAGTGCAGCTGGGCAGTGTTGGTGAGTGCAGGGTCCTGAGGCCAGCAGCCACAGCGGGGGGTTGGGGGGGTTGGGGGAGGGGGATGGGGAGGGGACGGGTTCGGGGAGCCGGTGGAAGAGTGAAGGGCGGCCCGTGCTCTTCCCGGCACCATGGTGCTGCAGGTGGCAATGTTGGGCTCTGGCTCTCTCTGGGGGCCTCCTGCCCCCGCACTGCCGGATCTGGCCTGTCTCACTCTTGTGAGAGCAGAGAGGGGAGCGAGCGGGGAGGGGGGGCCTGCGTCCCCCGCTGCACCCGGCTTGGGAGAATGGAGAGACTCCCATCAGGAGAGGCAGGAGGGAGGACAGGGCTGCTGAGCCCGCACCGCTGGGGCACGGGTACCTAGAGGGTTGGCCTGAAGGTACGAGGAGCCCAGGACGGGCGCAGAGGAGACCCCCAGGCCCACAGAGCGCCCCGCCAACTCCCCTCCTCAAAACCGTCGCCCTGCCCTTCCCCCGCATTCGACAGTCTCCACGGGCGCTTCTCAAGGGCTTCAGCCCCGTTCCCCTGCCCCGTGCAAGGTCGCCCTGTCGTCTGCCTCTCACGGCCGGTTCTGCTTTCCCGTGACCAGTGTTCAGAGCTTGTTCACCGTGCAAAGGGCTCGCCATGACGATTCCCTCGTGCGTGTGTCGCCATAGAGCCAGACTCTGCTCGCCCTCCGCTCTTCCCTGCTTTGCCCTACCCCTGCGCGTTCGAGCTTTCTGAGGCTACCCTTAGGCCATTTCATCCATAATCACAACAGGTCGAAGAGCGAGCACCATGGCCACGGCTCGCTCGCTCTGGTCCTCCCTCCCCATCCCACCAGACACACACACACACACACACACACACACACACACGCGCGCGCGCGAGCCCAGGCGCACAGAGCGGTCTGAAGAGGACGGCTGAGCATCTTCCCTTCTCTGCCGTTCATTGTTTGGGTGTAGCCGAAGCAAGGCTTTTCTCTACGGAGGAATCACCGCTTTGCCATCCCGGCATGAGAAGGGGCTTCCGGCTGAGCGCGGGCAGCCGGCTGGTGTTGAGGTTGATTTCCCCGGGCGGTGCCTCCTGGCTGTGAACTCGCGTGGGGCTCACTCTCCCACTTTCAGAGCCAGCTCCTTGCCCCATCCAAAAAAGACTGGGCCCACAGATGCCCCATCCACTCATTCTCTCCTGGGTGTGCAATGGAGCATTCTAGAAGAGGCAGGAGGTGGTGACTGAGCAGCACACACCTGGAACAACAGCTGTCCTCCAACGCACGCACGCAGAGCTTCATGAGTTCTTGGAATAATGCACTTTTCCCACTGCTTTTGGTTTAGGGAAAATATTTATTCTAGTAAACATAACAGAACATTAGCCTCGGGTTCATCATTTCTAGTCACCTAGAAATGTTCAATGTGCCTCGAAATAGTCTCTCTGTTAGGTATAGCTGGTGTAGATTCTTCGGGAATTTTCAAATAATCCTGAGAAATCGCTCAAATGGCAGCCCTGTCCGAAAGCCTCCCGGACAAGATTCTCTTCCAGAGCAGCCCAGGGAGATCTAAGTCCTTCTGGACAAACCGGAGAAAATGCTAACTAAATGAAGGCTGTAGAATGTGTCTGCTACTGAGTGACTACAGGAATGAGAGGACAAATAAATGAATCGTTGACACAAGCAAGCTCAATAAGGCGCGACAGTCAGAGTCCCAGAAACGCACAATAGAAAAGTCCTTCGTACTTTCCCTCTGGCTTCTCTCGCTGCCTTTACGTCGTTCCTGATTTGGGGGGTGTCAACAGAGGGTTTCTCTTCACGGAGTTCACTCTTGTGTTTTAAAGTTCCTTCTGACTTTAATTAAGTATCCTTGCTAAGTTGTCCTCTCCCACGCACAAGCGAGGCAGGGAAGGCTCCGTCCACAGCTCCGGAAAGATTTCACAGCTCTATTTTTAATTCCTGCAGTGGAGCTGAAGACACATGTTCAAGATTTCTTTCAAGTATTATTATTACTGTTACTAATTCCAACAAGCCGCTAAGGTGGAAGAATGGTTCTGAGCAGCTCCTTAATGTGGTGTGGTCAGCGGTATCCATGTCGTGCGGGGGCCGCCCATTCTTTGGGCTCAACATCACCTCTGGGAGTCGAGTCCAGTGCTGCTGACCCCACGCCTGCGGCCCACGCAGCGCAAACGCGGGCGGCAGAGAAGGACCGCGCTTGCCCACCCAGCCATCCTCCAGCTTCAACTGAGGTCAGTTCCTCTGGGTGGGGCAGGGGGCAGCTGCTGTCCGTGACAACCCCAGTAAGGCTCCGTCTTTGTAATTGGACTGAAGAACTTGCTTTGGGCCATTTTCCTACAATGATTTCACTTTCCTGGAGCTTTTGAAATCATTAATCTTATACATACATACATATATATATGTATCACTCAGAGAGCTCTCTTGACAGGTTTGATGGGCCATTATTGTCGTTTAAATTTCATTTTGGAGATTTCACTTGACGTTTCAGACTTATTACGCTGCCTTGGAAGCTGGCAATGTGCCGGGCTCTTGTCTTTGATCTCGGGTCATCATTAGTCAATGCGACGCTCCTCCGTCTCCCGGGACGGCAAGCGAGGCCCCAAACACTGGTGAAGTTCCACCCAGGGCAGCCTCTCCTCTCTGGTACAGACGCCGCTGCTTCGTGAACAGGCCGCTCCTATAGAAACGATTCCAGTTTTCTTTCAGTAATTATGAAGATGAATAGCAGTTAGAAAAATCGCATGTGTGTTTCACTAAGTATAAAGTTTTAAAAGCAGTGATTAAATGGAGGCTTCCCTGCTGTAGAAGCAGGAAGGAGGGACGAAGGAAATGGTCTTCATTTTATAGCTGTCTCTCGCTGCCTCCGCGGAGCTAAACCCAAGCCAAAGGCAGCTATAAGGATCGCTGGTGTAGAAAGAGTTGTTTATATCCGTGCTTTCCTTTCAAAGGCACTTCTGTGAAGAATATATGTTACTTAAAAATTGAATAATGTCGGGAAAGGTCAGTTCTCACAATGGACACACAAACAGCATTCCTGTAACACAGTAACAACAACAAAAGAGTCTGCTTTGCCTTCATATTCTGAAAAGATCGAGTGCTTCACAGAAATTACACTCCTAGTAGTGGCATAGGGCTTTAGATGTTTCTTGTGATATCCAATCATGCACCACACACTACTCATTAATAAAGATAATTCTCACATTTGCTCGTCTTTAAGCGGGGAGAGGCTGTGAATCGTGATATTCTATCCTGACAGAAAGAAATAATGGTTGTACTTTTCACTTGTGAAACAGTAACAAGCCCCTGGAGCAGTTCCACTGAAATACATAAATGAGGAAGGACAGTGCGTCCCCGCCAGCAGCCAGAGCACCGAGGCAGTGCTCCCGGGCGCCGGCTCGGAGGAGGCCCGCGCACCGCTGCCGGGGCCTCTCGCCCTTGTTCTCCAGCTTCCAGGACACCCTGAGTCTCCATCGGGTCTGGGTGCTTTCAGAGAACGGAATGGAGGGACCGGCGCACCCGAGAGAGAGCGTGCACTGTGGGGGGACGGCCAGCGAGCTCCCCGGGGGCTGGGCACGCCTGGCAGCCTGCAGCACACGCTCGGAGACCGGAGAGACGCCTGCGCGCGTGCGTGCACGCACACGCACGCACGGAGCAGGCTGCACGCCCTCATGGGCACGCGCACCGACCTCACACCGGCACCTGGAAGGCTGGAGACGCACAGGGAAGAAGTTCAGCCGCCGTGGGGCTCCTACCCACGCCCGGGGAGGTGCAGCCGCCGCGGGGCTCCTACCCACGCCCGGGGAGGTTCCGCCGCCGCGGGGCTCCTACCCACGCCCGGGGAGGTTCCGCCGCCGCGGGGCTCCTACCCACGCCCGGGGAGGTTCAGCTGCCGCGGGGCTCCCTCCCGACAGGCTCTCGGGACTCACAGGCGTTGAAACCGTGAGGCAGCGGCACGGGGCGCTCCCTCCGCCTGTTCTCCAGGGCAGCTTTTCTGTGCTCACGAGGCACCTGGAGACTATGTTGCCCCTCTATTTCCTTTTGATCCTGGGAGCTGAGAAGAGACCATTGCAGCCAGACAAGAGGTGGGACTTCCTGAGGCGCTCAGGGAAGGAAGGCCAGCGGGCCCGGCGGGCTGCCCCCGGCCGCACCGTGGCCTGCGCAGGGCGGGGAGTGGACGCTTAGGTGTCTCTCCGTGGCCGGGTGGACCCGGCACCTGTGTACGAACGCGCCATGGAATTCTACTCACCCACCATTCGTAAGGATACAGGGAGATTCGGGGAAAAAAATTATAGGACGTGAAGAAAGCCAGACCCAGAGAAAGCAAGGTCCCATGGTTCCCCCCCTCTGTGGCGGGCAGATACGCCTGTGGACTCACACGTACACGCCTGGGGCAGTGCGCAAGAGGAGCGCGCGTCGTACCATCTTGTCACAAGACAGAGTCAAAGTCCAACGAAATCGGCACCAGGAAACGGGCGCGCGCAAGAAGGGGGCCGGGGGAGGGGCGGGGGCAGGGAGGGGGGAGGGGGAGGACGCCCCGGGGCATTCACCGTACCCACCGCAACACGAGGGAAAGGGGAGGGGCGGGTGGAAGGGGGCGAGCACGCCGCAGGGCCGATCGAGACGCCTCGCAGCTGCCCTGTCACGCCTGCCCCGCACAGCGACTGACAGACACGCGCGAGGACGCGTGCTTTGAAGAGCTGTGGGCGTACGAGACGCACACTGCCCTAGCCGTCTCAGCTCTCAGCTGCCGTCGCCCACCCGGCTCAGAGCGCTTCCCACCTCCAGCACCCGGGACCCTGCTGGAGGTCTGCTCTGACCGGCGGGCCACCGCGTGCCCGGGGCCCGCAGCCGGGGCTGGGTGGGACCCGCAATCCCCACCCAGCACCCTCAAGCCCCGACACGCGTCTCCGCTCCAGGTACATAGTCTCTATCCCTGTTCTCCGCCGTCCTCTGGAAGGTCCGTTTCCCGCTCCCCATAGGGACGCCGTGTCGACTCGAGTTGTAATGGCTCCTCACTTCCTAATCCAATCTGAACGCCCCGCCCTCCACGCCCAGATCCATGGCTGTCCTGAGACAGGATGCGCGTCCTGGTGGGCTTCCTCTGCCCCGTGCCACTCGGGGAAGGGGAAGGACGCGTGGCTGGTGTTCCACACCTGGAGACGCGCAGCCCAAGGCCCCCCCGAATCAGAATCAAAGGTTATCATCTCTTCAGACAGTATTTGTTTACGTAAGCCAACGTTTCCTGCTCCTTTGCTCACGGTTCCCGTCTATCTTTTAGTCCCTGCTCTGTAGGCACTTTGTCTTTCTTCCCAAGGCACAAGAACCTCTCCTATACGGGCTGGGGATATGGCCTAGTGGTAGAGCGCTCGCCTCCTATACATGAAGCCCTGGGTTCGATTCCCCAGCACCACATATACAGAAAATGGCCAGAAGGGGCGCTGTGGCTCAAGTGGCAGAGTGCTAGCCTTGAGCAAAAAGAAGCCAGGGACAGTGCTCAGGCCCTGAGTCCAAGGCCCAGGACTGGCCAAAAAAAAAAAAAAAAATACAAGACCCTCTCCTATAAATTTGGGGAAAGACTTCTTTGCATGCATTACCCATCGTATTTGTTTTCCTGCAGTGTACTTAATTTCACTACTCTTTCCCTAGTAAATATTGATCTGGGCATAAAATGTAGCTAACAATTTAGTACACAATTATAAGTTGTTATTTATGCTCTTCCAGTGTTTTAATTCTCTTTCATCGTCATTTGTTTCCATTCATTGTGCCGGCACATTTACTAAATTCGATCTTTTATAAATAATATTTTATGTCTGGTTGCCTTCAACTTCACATTTCTTCTCCTGAATGCTCTGCGCCTCACTAAATCCCGTCTAGATGTGGATTTATTTTTATTCATTCTGTTTTGGATTGACCCAAGATTCACCAACATAAGAAATCAAGATGTTCTTCAACTCCAGAAAATCTGCAGAAATTGTGCCTTTCGTGTAATCTTTTTTTTTTTTAACCTTTCAATGCCACACTGTCTTGTCCATTAGCAGTTTGTCGATCTATTTTACCCATTTTTCAGGGACACTCAGACTGCTCTCTTGTTATTTCACTTAACTCTCTGTGATTCTTCTGAGCAACTCAGTGGGCTCTTGTGTTCACTCTTTCCTATGCAGCTCATCTCCTATTTAACTTTTTTCTATGCATTTTAAAGTTTTATTAAGTATTTATGTCTTTACTTCACAGTTTGGTATGTTCTGGTTATTTTTGGTAGTTTTACCCTCATTAAATAATGTCACTTGTAAAATAATTAAAATTATATCTTCATAGGTGAGTTTTGCTTTCCTCTCATTTTTCAATTATCTTTTTGTTAACCAGCCGTCATCATTTACATATTGTTTAGAAATCATTGCTTTCAGCAGGGTGCCAGAAGCTCACGCCTGTAATCCTAGCTACTCTGGAGGCTGAGATCTGAGGATTGTAGTTCAAAGCCAGCCCATGCAAGAAACTTGTGAGACTTATCTCCAATTAACCACCAGGAAACCAGAAGCTGCACTGTGGCTCACGTGGGAGAGAGCTACCCTTGAGTTGAAGAGCTCAGGGACAGCTCTCAGGCCTAGAGTTCAAGCCCCACGACCAACAAAAGAAAACAGAGAAACCATCATTGCTTTGAGTTGACACAAAGCTCTGGAGCCTGACTTCCAGAGAAATCTAAGCCATGCAAATCGACAAATCTCACATCAGGTCCTATTTGAAATTCCTTCCTGATCATTTTTTTTTCTTGTGGCTCTTACTAAATTATTCCATGCTTCAAAGTTTACCTTGAGAGTAAACAAATTCACAGTTCTTAAACACAAGTCCTAACCATTACTTATTTTTATGACTCTATTCATTCTATGGTACTTACGACGGGTTTACTACAACCTTCACCCTTCAGTGAGTGGGTTGCAACCATTGATTCTTTTCAGTGAATTTGTGATGCCATAAAGCGACATCATAGAAATAATAAGGATGTAAATTTAACAAATTTAATTAGTCAAACACAATTTATATGAAAATACCCTTGTCAAGACAAATTAGTGGCCGTTAGCCTTACACCCTCAGTCCAGCACAGAACTTGTAGCCCATTATTAAAGACTTCATAATTATTACGGATGCAATTGAACTTCTGTGAAAATAAGTTAATCTCAAATTTCAAATGCATGAAATACACATGAGCAAAAAGCTTCCATTTTCATATTCATAGGAAACTGCCAAATCCTTGCCGGAGAACGGATAATCTGCTCAGAGCTAGACTTCGGGAAGGGCCAGCAGGCAACTGGACGCATTCTGCGGAGGAGATCCATAGCCTTTCAGAGGCCGGAAAAGGTCCTATGATGAGGGGGGGACCTGAGTGAGGGCCGAGGGGGCGATAACGCAGAGAGAAGCTGTCCAGGGGGAGTGGGGGGCGGGAACCGGTGGCCCAGCACCCGGCAGCTGAGCTCCCAGGTTCTTTCCTTCCTTGTTCTCACGGGACAGCTGCTGCGATGATTAACCCACGGGGCCCGCGCCACGTCCAGGCTGCTGCCCGGCACATCGCCAGAGCCGCCCCCCGCGTGAGGCGTGAGAACCAGGCGCTGCCCTGCTCGGCATGCGGCTGGACTCCCAACCGTCCACGTGTGCGGTCTGACTCAAGGTCCAGAGCAGGCCCCGGCAGAGGGCACCCCGCCCCACCCAGCAGATGAGCGGGCGGCCGACGTCCATAACACACGTCATGGAAAACGATCACTACGGACGCATGAACACCTCACGAAGAGAAGGTAAAAAATAAGCGATGGCTTAAAGAGATAAACACCAGGAAACCTCCAGTCGATACACTATAAAGCATATGCACAAATTCACACACACAGTTACACAAACATGCATATTGAAACTCTTGTTGCTAAATCTGTTTAAAAGAGAAAAAAATAGAAATGTAACATTAGATATTGAACAGATGCACCTTTTCTGATGGTACAAAGTTGCTATCAACTCGGGATAATTTTGTCTACTTAACCAATCAGAATGCTAAGATGTGTTTATTGTTGGTGTAAAAATAGATCTATGTTTTCATTAACCCAAAACGAATTTCCCATCGTAATCACACTACCACTCAAATAAAGAGTAAGTCTCTGCCGGGGGCTGGGGCTCACGTCTGCGATCTCACGGGAGGCTGAGATCTGGGGTCCTCCACAACCTCATCCCGGGCACCCAGGGAATGCGCTTTGCTTTGATTCACAAACGGCTCCGGCTTTCAGCTGTCCTTCAACGGAAGCAGATTCGTAACCTGGGACGCGAGCCCTGTAATCGGCGGACATGGTTCAGGCCTTGCTTCGTTCCAAATAATGTCTTCATTTTTAACACCCAAGGAAAACTCACCCAGCCTGTCCTGAGAAAGACATTTTTCTCCTCTGAGAGCCAGAAGGCTTCTACCCATGCCTCTGTTGGAAGGACTCAGAGTTGGGAGAGAAGCTGGCAAGTGCGTACCTCCCATTGTACCAGGGCCTCACGCAACACAACCTGATTTTAGAGAACTTAGAATTTAGAGAAACGCGTGGGACGGCCTCGCGACGGCACCCCTGTCTCCTCCCACAAACCCACGACGGCCGCTGATGGTTTGGGAGGGTAAACACCCACCAGCGAACAATCTCACGGCACAGGAGCTCACCCCCAGCGACCCTGAGTCCGCGTGCTCGACCGCACAGGTTCATCTACTGAGTACGCCATTTCTGTATTTCAAAGCCCAAGGGCAACTTCACTGTCCTCCAGTAAAGGGATAAATATGCACAACTTACTTGTATTTGCTGATAAGACAACTCAAGACGGTTGAGGGTCTGGAAACAAACTGAAAATACCGCCGGCTGCCAGTGTGACCTCGCGCATTTCTAACCCCCGTCCTTCACGTCTGAGCCCCGCTAGGGCAGACGCCCCGGTTCACGTGGGCAGAGCTGTCTAGAGACCGTCGGCTCCCCCACCTCAGGGCGCCACGCAGACACCGTGGGCGCATTGTAACCACGACCGAAGCTTCAAGATTGTTTTTTGGACAACTCCAAAATACCTATCCCATTTCACATGGAAAGCTATTTACCACGGAGTCGTGCATTTCACCGATACCTTCCAGGGGTCACCTAATGAATTTCCAAGTGAAAAAAACATCACCCCAAATGCTGTGCGGTCTAAACTACAGAGAACGCTTTCTTTGGAGGATTCTCCTTCCAACTTAATTTGGGAAATATCTCATTCGTTTCTGGCAGCATTCGCGCCACTCAACCTGTAGGCGGTTGACTTGGGGAACACCCAGACCAGACGGAAAACCTGGCTGGCAGGGCGGGCTGTGTGATCCACTCCTGCTAGCTTTCTGTCGTTCACCCTTGTCCAGGTCCCATTTTCACTCCAGAAATAAACTCTCAAGAACCAGCAGAGGTCAATCCCTCTAGCACTAAGTATCACCTTCATTCCTCTCCGATCCATCTGTAGTGAGGACTCATCCCATGCTTCCCTCCCTACAACTGAAAAAACAGAACAATACCCGACGACCAAACCTCAGCCAAGGCACCGGAGAAGCAGCCCTGCCAGCGAGCAGCAAGTCACCAGGCAGGGAGCTCAAGGTCACCAGACATAGAGCTCAAGGTCATGAGAATGAGATGACCCAGGCCTCCACTTCACGTCACTGAAGGGTTTTGTCCACCATCGCAGAGGAATAAAAATCACGTCTTACTGTTTGCATGCATTATTTCTCGTGCGCTGTGGCTAGAACCGGCCCTACGCAAGCACCTCTGCTCCTCGGAACCACTGTTGCTGGCTCTCTCGGTACCTGCGCTTCAGGGCCGGGCTGCTGGCAGCAATCTGGAACCTGACAGTCAACGTGCGCTGTGCGAGTGACTTAATTATTCTTCTCTCAGGTGGCGGCTCCTAAGTCCCGGGGACGCTAACAGGAGAGGTAGGTCTTGAGCTTCACATGCGCTGATCTCTCTTACTGCCTTTTAGAGTTTCTAATATAAGACTGGAGCTCAGGCTTAATAAGTGTCATCTCATTTCACAGAAACACAGAGCAAGGGAAAACCAAGAAAAGGCGATGTTCTGCGTCCTTCTGGAGTTCACCCTGGTTCTCTTTACATGTGAGACCCACGGTCGTGGGGTCCCAGTTAGAATTAGCTCAGCAGGAGGACGTGCAGCAGGAAGGAGGAATGGGACCTATCGGCATGGTGGTGTCAGCCGTCTGGAAACCTCAGCTCAGACCCAGCCCCCAAGCGTCCCACACAAGACGTGTGCACGGCTGTTCCGGGGTTCAGCTGTGTCACCAACGTACACACGCCCCGAGCGCCGGCAGAAAAGGGGCGAACACGCCTGCCCTGAAGCTGCGTTGATTTCTTAACCGCACAGGACATGGATAAAGTTTGTTGTTTTTCCCCCCCCGCCCCCCCCCCCCCCGCCGGTCACATCTATAAACGTCGGGAACCGGGAGGGAGTCGTGGCGCTTGCTTGGCGTTCCCAAACGCCCAGCGGTTCTTTCTTCCCCCGTCCGGCTCTACTTTATCCTATCTAACTCTTGACCTCCAGCCCAGAGTGGGGGCCGTGGCCGAGAGAGGGACGTGGACGTGGAATGTTCCAGAAGCCATGTCCTGTCCACCCATCGACTTGGCAACCCTCAGCCCCGAGGAGAGCCACGGAAAGCCATCCGAGGAACTTGGAATGTCCGGAAAGGAAGGCCAGCGACCACGTCCTGGGGATTTCACCGGCGGGAAGGCGGCGGGGAGGTCCCTCGGGAGCAAGGGACCCAGGGCTCAGCCCATGGGGAGGAGGCGGGTCGGGGGGGCGAGGGCGCGGGTCTGCTCCGCCCGTGGTGGGCACCGGCAGGGTCACGCAGCGCGGGAAGGGAGCCGGAGGACCGGCGGGGCACGGTGAAATATTCATGTGGCAAAATTAGGAGGATTCTTAATGAATCATAAAATATTCATCTTCTCCCAGATACCGCACGACCTAACTTCCCACCGCCAGTTCACTCGTAAAATCGAATTACCTCCCACCATCCACGGAAAGCCGGGGAAGACACATTCTTCATGCGAAAGGTCACACGTGAGTTAAACTCTTCTTCCCCGTCTAATCTGAACATTTCAAATTTGAAGCAACCATGAAGTGACCAGCACGCTAATTGCAAATACCAGAGATAATTGATTCGAAACACGAGAGCCACTTAGGCATGAACAGCCTTCATTTCAAGAGGCGAGCCCTGCAGCCGCATCTGCTGGAGCAAATCGTCCTTGGACACTTCCCTGGGTGAGGGTCACCGCATCCCGTCCGTCGGAGAACCCCCCCAGGAACTGTGAAAAGACTCTCCCCGCTCCAGTATCTACCACGGGGCTTCCAGCTGAGTACACGTGAACTGTTTTTGTAAAGCTCAAAATAATTACAGATGACTCCTCGTAATTAAAGCAAAATTGTTAAATTAAAAAAAAAAAGAAAATCGATGCTGGAGTATAAGGATCTGTGTTAAAAAAACCATAGAATCATCATTGCTCTAATTATTAGCAAGATCCATTTTTAATCTGTGACATTCCTAAAGCAGGAGATTTTACTTATCCAGGCTTATTAGCATAAGAATTATTGCACTTTGCAAGGCTTTAACAATAAATTGCTTCCCTTATATTTAAGTTTTGTTCAGACACTTGGAATTAAATAGGTGCGGAACTTAAAGGTTAGAGCCCCTTCGTTAATTCGGCTTTTGTTTTCCAGGAGCTCCTCCTCCATTTGCATGCCTGCCCGGATTCCAGTCGTCTTCCAGTAATGAACTCGGGGCTGACAGGAGCCAATGCCTGGAGCATTTTCACTTGTAAGACTCTTGTACCTTTAACCCCGCTCGCTGCATTTGCATAATGGCTCACTTGAATCTCCCTGCGTGAGGGACCTGTCTGTTTCCAGGCTCCAACGCTCAGTATCACCATCTGGCATCTCTCCCTCCTAGTTTTCTTTTCCACCGCCGCCACGGTGGGCCTGCCCTTCCCGACCCTGGGCGTGTCCTCAGCAGACAGCCTCCTGTGATCTTTGCTGTGATTTGCATGGATTTTTCCATCGCGCTTTCACCCTCGTGGTTGGATCGCTGGACCCGGGACAGGCCCAGCAGAAATCCCTCAGGGGGACGGAGCCTGGGTCCCCTCCACCGTAACCGCAGTGGACACCGTGCATACGTGGCCTGGGCGTGGACACAGACGCCCCCTCTCCTTCTGAACCTCCTCTCTTTGTATAGCTGGTCGTCTGTACAGTGCACCGGAAATAGCTAGCAGCACGCGATGGCTGACTGAAAAGTCCACTGTGAGGAGCCAGTGTGTCCGCTCCTTCCATATCCAACAGCCTCGCTTCTTAAACACGCAGCCCGGCTCATCTCTGCCCTCGCCGGAACCATTCTCCTTTCTAGTTATTGTCCTCATTGGTTCCTCCTCCTTTTCCAGTCATGATTTTTCTATGTCACATTTTTAGTATTTGTCTCTTCCAGATTAAATTCAATTGTATCAGTTACTCCTTCCTTCAGTTACTGCATTTGTGCAACACAACCTTTGTCTGGGGACTTTCTGGGGGCTTTTCTATCTCCAGCTGGGTTCTTGTCCGGAGACCCCAGCGTGCCCACTGCCCGCCCCCCCTCCCCCGCCCTGCCCCCCCCCACCCCGCCCCGGCCTTCCCGAATCCGTCGGTCACTAAGGCCAACCTTCTCATAGCCTGGACTGGCTCCACTCACCATTCGGTGATCATGGAACTCCCGTTTGGAAATGATGGCACTGTTCGTACTTTCATACTAATGCTAAGTTCCATTCACAATTCTGCGATTTCACTCTCCGTTTATTGAATGCTTGATAAGTACATAAACAGGTGATTTATGTATATAAATTAGGTCCATGCAAGGACTTCCTTTGTTCTTGTGAGCCAATGTACAATAAATCTCTTCCTCCAAAAATAAAGAACACAGAACTTGAGAAGACACGAGACTTACCCAGCAGACGACTTTAAATGGCTGGCTTTCATCCTTCACATTTCTGTTTCCAAATATTTTAAAGTACCTCACGTATTTTCTTTCTCTGAACGTCTTTCAAAGCCACACTAAACGGCCGTATTCGAAACCAAAATAGCTGGCTGGTGCTTCCCGGCAATTGAGGAAGGTAATCTTACAGGCTGTAGACCTCTCCTCCAGGGCATGCCTGAGCAAATCTCGGCCGCTCTTGTAGCGACACCGTCGAACGCCTTCTTGTGAACACACAGCGATCGATTGCAGACACTAGTAAGAAGCGGAGGCACACATCCACTTTGGGGTCTACCCTGTCTGCACAAGATGAAATTCAGGAAATGGCTTGGGACTCCCGGTTTTCCTTCGGGCCCCACTGGGGACGCGCTGGCACGTTGTCGGGAAGGAGGGTGCGGGCCGCTCTCGAGCAGGTGCGCTGGGAGGCAGAGCCGCTGCTGGCTCAGAGGACAGCGGGGCCGCGTGGGCAGCGCCCGAGGCCACCCACGCCCGACTGTGTCTAAGGGAGCCGCACCCAGAGATTCCACGTCATGGCCAGAAATGCTTTGGAATCCCGAGAAGCCAAGTCCCTCGGGGACGGGCAGAGGGGACAGGGTCCCTGGAAATCGGCATGGGACATCCGGAGTCCCCAACAGGAAAAGGAAACTGATAACCAGGACAGCCAGGCGCGGCGCGGCATTCGGCCTGTCGCGGTTAGAGTAAGCATCTCTACTTCCAACCGGCACGGATTTCAACCCATGGATTTCAATTCAGGAAGGTGTCGGAATCAAAAGCTCTCTTTGCTCGCACTACTGAAAGCATTTTGATTAAACTGTTAACATTTTCTACATTTTTCTGCCTTGCGGAGCTTCTGATGAATTCACGGGTCATGTTCAGACCTTTGGGGAAATTCTTCCCTCAGAATATAATAAGCCCTAGAAAAATGCTCCTTGGGAAATGGCTTGAATAGAACGCATCTCCCAAAGTGAGTTTGATCAGAGCAGGTCAAGGAATGTGTACTAAGTCAGAGGCAACAAAAAAATCAGAAAGCTGCATACAAAATGACTTTCCAGATGCCAACGGTGCGCACAGGCATTGGAGACGGGCCTGCAGGGGCCGGGGGCAGCTCCCTGGAGCACGGCTGCCCGGGGGCACTTACTTCCAAACCAGACACAGACCACCGTCAGCTACGATTGCCCACTGGCCCAGGATTCTCCCCGACACGCGCTCCCGCCCCGGAGCTTGTGATTCTCACCCTTGTCCACGCTAAGTGTGAGGCCACGTCCAACCTGCGTGAACTTGCCGGCTCCTGCAGGGGACAGGCCCTGAGTTCAACGCCGGGATCCACACAGGCCAGGGGAGACCGCAGGGTCACGCAAGAAACACCCCGAACTCTTCCTGTGCCAGCTACCTGTCCTCGCTGCTTTGGAGTGGGAAATCCCTCTGCAAATCAACATGGAGCCGAACGTGTACACACACCCTATGTGCAGGGCTCCTATTCTTCTCCTGATCCCAGAAGGAGCCCGGGCCTGCTCCCGCAGGACCATGTCCTGTCTCAGACAGAACCTCCGGCGACGGCCAAATTCCACCCCGTTCCTCACGCACACGGACAGAGAGCTGCCAGATGAAATCAAACATGGTTAGCGTCCGTGTGAGAAGAGTAATACAGCTGTAGGCTGCCTGTGCGCACCCGTTCATTCCTCTCACGTTTTTTTTCATTAGAAACGACAGAGTGAAATCGGTACAGGATCTTCTATGTTTTAATGGAAACCCGACTGTATGTCTTTCTCCATTAGGGTTCTCTTTAAAACAGGCACATGAACACCCCTGTCGGCTGGATAGATTTCCCATAGCTCCGAGGTGGGAAGCCCCGCTCAGAGCGCAATGCCGGGCCCCCTTGGGGCTCGTCAGTGTCGCAGGCGCTCCGTCTCCAAGCGGCAGAAGGGCCAGCGGGACTCTGAGCTTCCCCACGCGGGCTCTGCTCTCATGGCGGCCCAGCTGTGGGAAGTATCGTGCCAGTGATTGCTTTTAAACACCAGGTGCCAGGAGGAACGGACCCTGAGAAGACCATCTTCCAGGGACGCACACTCATCCTCCTCCTGTTCATTGTTGCAAAATGCGGAATCACGATGGAAGCCAGGGCCAAATGCGCCCCCCACCACCCCCGGCTTGTACGCGATGGCCTCGGTCAGGGGAGAAACCTGCCTCGGTGCGCAGCTGTGTTCTCCACGTTACGCAGGACCCTTCGATTCTCATCAACTCCTTTCTCTGGGCGTGGGCGTGATCACAAGTTTGAAATCGCCCAGGGCTGCGTTATTTTGACTTCTGGCATGGGCAGACAGAAGATGGTACTTATTGGAAGAAGTTTTAAATATTAAAAACAAAGTCCTAAACACAAGTGACTGAAGTAGTGAAGAAACTCTTGTGAGATTTCCATTTACTACTCCACAGGAAGAAAACGAGTTTGTTCAACAACAAATGGACACTGTCCAAAGCAGACGCCGGGCTGAGTGTGGAAAGGAGGATCAAAATGTCCTACTTGACCAAAGGACTTCATGCCGTTTCTGAAATGCTGATAGTTCTTCACTTCTACCTTAAAATAGAAAGGTGCACAAAATTTTTATAAAGCCCGCGTAATAGTTATCCTAGAAAAGTATTTGGTTGTTATGAAAACGGTAGCCTTACTTATGCAATGCTGGTGCAAAATTAAAATGATCGATTAGAAAGTGGAGTCCAGCAGGTCTTTCACTCCTTTACTTGCAGCGATGTCGTATCGGCTCTCGTAAGGGTTGAACTCGGCCGGGGCTTGCCCATCAGCCACGCCACCACTTGAGTCTCGTCTCCATCCCTTCTTGCTCCATGTCGTTCCTAGGTAGAGTGTGAGTTTTTCCGTGTACTAGCCAGAAGGATGATTATCCTGTCACACTTCCCACCCCCGCCCTCCTCACAGCTAAGATTACAGGCGTGCACCACTAGCTGCGGGTTCAATTCCACGCTGGGGTCGCCAAGATTCATCTCAGAAACATAAAAATGGTTTGTGTTAGAAAAACTCAACGTATTCCAGGAAGACAAAGGTGATCTCGGCTCCTGGTTCTGAGTCTGGGGGTCCCTGGTGAGGGGCTGCGTCCTGAGGGAGCTGGGGCTGGGGGGGTCGATGGCCCCTCCAAGACGGTGACCCCAAGGACCCCACCAGACACCACTATGTCCCAACAGCCCCAGAGAGAGGCTGTGCCGAAGGCAGGGTCCCTGCCTGTACCACATGGACGGGGAACCACGTGTGCCACGGGGACTGTGTGTCACACAGATGGGGGACCACGTGTGTGCAATGTGGACCAGAACCACGTGTGTGCCACGGGGTCTGTGTGTCACACAGATGGGGGACCACGTGTGTGCAATGTGGACCAGAACCACGTGTGTGCCACGGGGTCTGTGTGTCACACAGATGGGGGACCACGTGTGTGCAATGTGGACCAGAACCACGTGTGTGCCACGGGGTCTGTGTGTCACACAGACAGGAGACCACGTGTGTGCTATGTATACAGAACCACGTGTGTGCCACGGGGTCTGTGTGTCACACAGACAGGAGACCACGTGTGTGCTATGTATACAGAACCACGTGTGTGCCACGGGGACTGTGTGTCACACTGACGGGGGACCACGTGTGTGTCACACTGACGGGAGACCACGTGTGTGCCACGGGGACTGTGTGTCACACTGACGGGGGACCACGTGTGTGCAATGTGGACCAGAACCACGTGTGTGCCATGGGGACTGTGTGTCACACAGACGGGGGACCACGTGTGTGCTATGCGGACCAGAACCATGTGTGTGCCACGGGGACTGTGCATCACACAGATGGGGGACCACGTGTGTGCCACACAGATGGGAAACCATGTGTGTGACCTGTGGGCTGCGTGCCACTTGGATGGGGGACCACGTGTGTGCCACATAAATCCCTGGGAGACACGGGATTCAAACGGCAGCAAGAGACAGTGAAAAGACAAACAGGAACTAAGAGACCACGAATAACGTCATTTCCATATACATAGATATACATATACAGTCCTAGTCCACAGAATCCATTCTTTGCAGATTTGCGTCTCCTTCTAGCAGGAACGCCTAGTTCTAGTCTGTGTAATGTTTTGGTGACAGATGAAGAATAAAGTTCGACACGCGTTAGTGTGACATCGCCACACGTTCCAATGTCATCATCGATGCGGGGTTCAGAGCGAGATGCTTTTAGTCACTGTTCTCCACGTGGCCCGTGGGGGGGGGCTCTGTCTTATTAGATGCTCCTCTGAGCCCCCCGCCTGCCCGTCACGTCTCTCCTTCCTGCTTTATCACACATACACACACACCCCACTATCTGAGCCAACTGTGCTGAGGTAAAATTCTCTCCTCCTGACAGTCAGGGTTGGACGAGCCAGGGCTCCCTCCCTCTCCGGGTTCTTCACCTGTCTTAGCCCAGGAGAGGACATTTCCCCCGTGAGACGGACGGACCCCCCCCCACGCTGCCAAGGCGGAAGCGACTTCCCTGATGGCGCGATTGAATTCAAGGAGAAAAGGTCTGAACTCAATTTAAAGACAGTTTCATAACTTTGGAACCGAATGAACTTCTTTATGAAATAGCGTCGCCCTAAGACAGAGAGTAAGGACTCTGCGGTTAGCACTGAGCGACCCTCGGGGACCTCCTAGCTAACGCTGCACCCCCGGGGGTCAGGGCCCATGGCGGAAGGCAGAGGAGAGCGTCCTGGTCCCCAAGGGGCAGGCGCCTCCTCCACTGGGTTCAGGGAACGGTGTTTTGAGGATACAGAGACGGCAAAGCGAGGAAAGGTGAGGGAGGAAGCAAAGGACAAGCAGGAGCCCGTGAGCGGGGCGCTAGGCTTGAGGAGGAGCCCGGGTGCCTGGGCCCCCCCGACCCCTCCAGGAGGGGCCCCCACGGGGGAAGGGACGGCTGGGAAGGCGTTTCACCCGCAGTGCGCAGGGGAGGGCGAGGGCAGCGGCCCCGTCCGCCCTCTGTCCTGTCGCAGAGCCGCTGGGCACCGGATCCGGGTGTCAATCAGAGCATCTCGATTCCAATCCCGAAGCCAAAGCCCGAGGAGGGGAAGGGAAGGGAAGGGAAGGGAAGGACGGCACTACCGACAGGGCCTCCGAGACGGCCCCGAATCCTCCCGCACCGCAGCCAGCGTCGGCTCCGGGCCGCTCGGGAACTTGGAGGACAATTAAGCGAATATCCCTGCCAAATTTAGAAACCGCTTTACATCTCCTGCAGGAAATATCATGGGCTTCTTAGACTCTAACTATCTACAGATTGTATTTCTACTTAATACCCGGGGCATTAACCGCGCCGGCCCACGGGCTCCGGTGCACTTCACTGTGGGGCATCACGCCGCATGGAAAGTGTGTCCTCTAACCTGTGATATTTATGTATCATTTTATATGAAATTTATGAGGTTCCATCGCTGATTTCCAAACGGATGCAAATTAGAACGTGGCGTATTTACATTCCTTCGTTTCCAACCCACATACATAAAGATTGGCTTTAAAATGCCACTCTCCTTGTCTGTTTCATAGGAGCTATATATATTTATAAGTCCTTTGTATCTCTAACATGTTCTGAATTTCAATGTTTAATTTAATATCGGGGCAAGAACCGGCTATAAAATGCCATGGCAGAGAGGACGAATGTAGCCTGGTTTTTCTTTTAATCCCTGAGACCTTTACAGTTTCTCAGAAAGAGCCATTTTTAAGCATACGGCCTACTAGTGTTCTTATTTTCTTTTTGATGTTTTTCAGTTAAACAAAAAAAACCCAGTAAGGTGTGTTTTTCCCTCGGGTCCTGTTTGAAGGGAGAGGAAAGAGCTTGGTTCCTCCCAGTTACATGGTTCAGAAGGGCGAGGACCCTGGAAATGACCCATTTTATTTGTTGAGAACAAATTATGTTTGTTTTCAGAAAGATGTGGCTCCTATCTGTTTCACTTCCTTTTGTAGGCATTTGCTCTTGGTTAAACACCGACTCAATTTGCATTTGCCAGGTGGTATTTGAGTGGTGGCATGAACAACGCCTAAGAGCCAAAAATAACAAGCACCTTTAAATAATAATAATAATAAAAATAGTGAGTAGTTTTTAAAAAAAATTAGAGATTTCCAGTGATGACAACTGAGCAACTCTACTTTGAACAGAGGCAGAAAATGCGATGATAATCTAACTGTGAGTGGCATGCCCTTTTGTGTGCCGGGTTTGGACAGAACGGTTGGTGTGTCCGCCCTTCGGGCGTGGAAGGGTTGTGACTCGCCACCACCACGTGAGCGGTTCTGCCGAGGGACGGAGGTCGCGCACACGCACAAAGCCAAGATGGCGGCGTGGCGCGCTTCTCCTCCTAGCCCTTGCGCAAACCTGGTGGTGCCTCCACTTGCTCTTTCTTACCCCGTGGCTGCAAATGCAGGCAGAAACCCATCCATCCGCTCACAAAGGACGGTGCCACATCATCAGTGGTGAACTGTCTAAGAGTGATGCTAAAACAACACATAGAAAAGGGAAGGCTTAGGCTAAAGAGCAAAAGCCGCTTTGTATATGAGGAAAGTCTATTTTAAGATGCGGTTGCATAAAACCTAAGTGAAAACTATTGACATGTGAGCATATAAAGACTCTTGATATTCTTGTATTCAAGGAAAAGCCAACTAAGGAACAGGTGGGGGGGGTGGCTCAGGGGACAGAGCACCCTTAGCCCGTGTGAACTCCTGAGTTCAAACCCCACTACCACCAAAGAGTAAAAGGTAAATGAAATAATCTCTTTTTCCAAAAAAGGGGAATCACCGTCCATAGACAGGCCAAGCAAACCATGCCCCTCCATTTCCGCCCCAGCCGGGGCTGAGTGCAGCATACCTGCTCTTCCAGCTGCCCAGGAGGCCGAGGAAAGAGGACCGCGGTGGCCCCCGGGGGCGTGGACCAGGCGGTCGGAGGAGCAGCTGGAATCACACGCGTTGAGACCCGCAGCTCGTCACGGGCAGCCACCAAAGGACGGAGGAGAGTGCCAGCCCACGAAGACCGCTCAGAGAAGCGGGAAGGGCGGCGAGGGCGGAGTCGCCAAACGCTGACGCTTTCCCCAGGCGCGCGGAGGATCCCGACACGGCTGAGCTCCGCCACGCCTCACGGGCGACACCCAGTCGAGACCTTAAATCCGGAAGACGAGTCGACGTGTTGAAAAGTGGCCCACTTGCTATCGTTTCTCCATTTTTCTGGTGCTTGAGGACCCGGGTGCGTGTGAACTGCCGGGACGGAACGAGGCACGCCGGTGAGGCACGCGCAGCGGCCGGCTGGCACTTCCATTTCTAACCTGGACAATCTCCTTCAGATTGAGCTGTTCAAGGCCGACGTTCCCCACGAAGGCTTTCACAGACAAAGACAGACGGTTCAATTTACGTGGACAAACACCTGCTCGAGGACACTAACGTTTGCACCCGAGCTCCAACGGCTCACAGAAATGAAAGAAAATGTTTCAGGCTGTTTTCCATCCTTGATTCAGAGCCTGCTGCGCATTAACCAAAGGTGCAACCCTGGCCTCTTTTAGCCTCCAGCCGAAGGAATTCCAAACAGCCAGCGGGATTACAGTCCCGAGGTGAGGGGGCCCCCGGCGAAGCACCGCAGCCACTCAGAGCCGAGGCAGCACCGCCGGGGCATGGATTGGGAAGGTCACGGGGGAGCCGGGCAGACTCAGCCCATCAGCCATCAGACAGGCTCGTCCAGACGTTCCGAACGCTGTACCTGAGTGGTCAGATTTCACGCTCTCATTGTTTATTATTTTGTTAATTTCTACACCCTGAACGCAGTTGAATGCCTAAAGTTAACTTGGTAAATCTGGCCATGGTCACTTAGGGTGATTCAAGGAAATCCTCCTAGCCACTGTCAGTCAGTAAGAGAGCACGGGAAACAGGCTCTGACCCGGCGTGCGACGGTAGCGTCCCGATGGAGGACTGGCGCTCCGGCTCAGGGCACGGAATCTCCTTGATGGCGGGGAGGGCTTTAATAACGCACGCACGCACGCACGCACCCACAGAGCCGGGTACTGCCTTCACAGGCACGCGCCCCCTTCCATTCGTCAGTTCCGCTCCAGTCCTGCCGGAGAGGAGATGGGAAAAGGTTCCATTTTCACTCCAGTTAGTTAGCTAATTGACAGGAGCTCTACTCTGTTTTGTCAGGAAGGATGAATCCTTTAAAAGTGATGATCTGGCAGAAGAATGTTATTTCCACCCTGTGCTAAGTGGACACCCTAATGTAGAACTAAATGAATTCTGGGGGGAAAAAAAATGGAGCAGCAGAAACCACAAAGGCAGAAAACTGAAATGATTAAAGGCGAGCCATCAAGCTAAGGAAACTCTGCCTGCCACAGAACTGTGAAGGAAACTTCCATCTAGGGAAACTTTTCCACCCTATTAAAACTCGGTCCTTCCAACACAATGCCGTCTCTGTAAGTCAGTAACGCGGCAGCCTTCCCGGCACCGTCGCCGAGGTATCGGGCAATCTGCTTTTACAGATCCGCTGATCTGAGACAGCAGTAGATTAAGACACCTAAATGTTCAGACGCAAGGAAAGAATCTACAAGTGGTAGGATAGCTCCTGGCACGTGGTACGCTCTTGAGAACACTCAGCGGTGATTGAGTGAGCATGCGCCCACCACACACGCACACACGTGTGCGCACGCACACACGCGCACGCACACAGCGCCTTGTAGTCGTAAGCCCCACGTTGAGCGTGAGTGCGGCCTGCTGCTCACAGCCCTGAGTCCACGGCCCATCGGCCGTCCAGGCCTCTCGAATCTTCCCCGTGGCCCTGGACCACGGAGCTCCCTCTGGTTATCCGTGGGATCGGGCTCTTTCGTTCCTATCCATTCCCCCGTTTTCTCCACGTTCCTCCGGTAACGTTAATCGGCTGGCGACTTTCCGCTGCCTTTTTGCTTGACCATAGGTGAGGGCCACGTGTTCCGCGTGTGTTGTTTCCTCAATAGAACCAGCGGAGTGCCCGATGAAATTATCTCATAAAGTTTCTGTACCAAACCTTCCTATCCACCTTTCAGGGCATCCTGTCCATTTTCCTTCTGTTCTCCGCTTCCACCGTTGTCTCGTGTTCCAACGTGAAACTTGAGTCTGGTTTCTATTTATGGTATGATAGTAGTTTACTGTGTGCTGGCCAAACCAGGGTCACTGAGACAAGGTTTGAGATTAATGCAATCATAGCCTATTTCACTGTGTGACTGCTCTTCCATCTTAAAATGGTCTCAAAAGTTGTTCTACTCCATCAATGTTGCCAAAAGTCCTCATAAAAGATTATCTCATCACTGATGAGCCTTCCATTTCTATTTCACAATATCCTTGGCAAATATAATTTTGATTTGAAATAAGATTTTAAATTGGAGTCTGTGTCCAAACTACAGGAAAGCATTCCTCGGGGACAGCTCCGTCCTTAGCAGCCCCTGCGGGAGTCTTTGGGTTCTTCCTCCAGGAGAGCGGCTCTCGGAACCCAGCCCAGCGCCTCCCCCTGGCTTCTGCCACCGGAGCGACACACGCAGGGATCTGAGCTCGCTCTTGATCTGCCTTCATTTCTAGCACAGAAGTCAATTTAACTTCAGTTTGGCGATTCAATCTGGCCTTATTTCCACGACTTTAATAGAATTTTCCCACCATTTTAAACTGATTTCTCCCCAGTTCCAAATAACCCACGCTCAGGGAGCAGGTACAGGTAGCTGGCAGTTAGCCCTTCACTTGTACCCAGGCCACCGCTACCCAGCCGTTCTTTCTCCTAAGCAACTCCCTCAAAGCAAACAAATCCCACTTCTTACCATCCATCAAGTCCTTTCGAAAAGATATCGCGACCTGCTGGGAGCTGGGGGTCCCGGAAGGAAGGAGCCCTCCTCACCCCGGCATCTTCCGTTCCTAGGAACGCCATCCCCACCCCTGCCTGCAACTCCGCCCTTTGGCACAGGCTCTGTTATCCTGGGACTCACCCACCTTCCCAGAAAATGCTTTCTAGATCTGTGACGTTAGACGCACGCTGCCACTGTAATCTGATCACGGGACAAAGTTCCAATTTATTTTAAAAGCCGACAAATGCAAAATGTAACCAAATGCTTTCCAAACACAGCAGAGAAGGAAAGGAAGGTTCCTTCTGAGCATGACCTTTGGGGAACGCAATTAAGAACTAGACACTGAACCCCAGGGACGAGCTGATCCGGGAAAGCTCACTGAGGCGGAGCGCGAGAGACAGGAGAGCTAGCGGCAATACACAGGTCAAGGGCGATGAAGAACTTGGGAGACCAAAGTGCCATCTCCGTGCGCGCGGCCAGACCGGCACGGTGGCCGAGCGGAGAAGAGGGGGGCGGTGGAAATTAATCATAGCGGGTGCAGGGAAGTCAAGGAAAGGCTTTGTTAGGTGCTATGTTATTGGCAAACAGCAGCGCTAATAAGACGATGATGAATGCCCCAGAACTAACATAAAGGGCATTCCTGGCGTGGTGGAAATCAGTCAGGGAGAGTGGGAATGAGTTGGCTTTAATTGGGAACCCGAGTAGAGCGACAGATGCTGAAGCGACATTTGGAGACGTTGCCGAGGAGGCAGCGCGCGGTGCCCCGTCACTGCCGGGCCGGGCGGCGTGGAGCAAGGAAGTGAGGGGCAGGTGCCCCGGGCCTCTCAAGGCGGCAGCTCTCAGGCGAGGAGGAGGAAGTGGAGTCTTTCCCGCGGCATCAGAGATCCACGGGAGCCAAGGGGTTGCCTGCTGATGAAGATAATTACCCCCTCTCCATCAGAGAGGAGCGCACGCGACAACGGCTAGAGAATAAAAGATTCTTCTGGAGAAGAACTGCACGAAAATTACATTCAATCCAGGTCCCATGCGTTATTAACTCCCTCAAAATTAAAGCACTGCTTGGGCGGCCGGTGTCAGACCGCTACAGTGGGAAGATCACGGGCTTCGGAGTCAGACAAACACGGACTCAGACCCGGCGTCTCCGAGTGCCATTGGGAGCAAAGCTCTTACACAGCCCTCCTGGTGAACATCACGTAATCGCTGCTACCTCACAGGATTAGAAATGGCGGGGGGGGGGGGGGAACCATGGGCATGTTAAAAAGACCGCCTCGCGCTTTCTCTCATTATTCATGAAGATATCCATGAGTACTCCACGCTGTTAGCACTGGGTGACTACGCAAAAGGGACTGAAATCAGACGCCACCCCACCCGCCACCCCCCCCCCTCCACCGCAGCTGACTGACCTATGAGAGCGTCACAACCCACAGTGACAGCACAGGTACAAAAGCCAGCGCCGGAACCCGCAACTCACATCAGAAATCGCTGGGCCCGCAGCGTCAAGTGCGGCCCTGTCCACGCGCTTTCCCGTCCCGACTCGGATTCTTTCCACTGGGAATGGGGAGCGCGCTTTTTACTTTAAAAAAAAAAAAATAGGAGACAAAGATGGTAAAGATCCGAGACGGGAGCCGGCCAAGGCGGGGAGACCCAGGAAGCGAAATAACATCCGACCGGGAGCGCTGCACACGCGGGGCGGGAGGGAGGCCCGGGGTTCGTCGCCATGGCGCGTCCAGGAGGACGCCGCGGCCCGGTCCCCCCCAGGGCGCCTCCTCCTGAGCTTCCCTCCCCCCTCTCCCTGCCACGCTGCAATGCTTCTAGAAAGTGGGTGGGACCTGGACTCCCCTCGTTTCTTCTGCTGTTTCTGGGAAGGCATTGTTCTTCCTGTTTAGCAGCTACGTTGTGATGCCCTCAGTGCCTCCTCTTGTACGCGTCCAAGAAACCATAGTTTATATTCGTTGACGTGAGTGCTCTCGTTAATAAAAAACAAAAAGTTCAAAAAATGCAAGCTATTGAGCGTCTGGCATCTTTTTAAAGGTAGGGGTGTGTGTGTGTGTGTGTGTGTGTGTGTGTCATATTTGAGGAGCTGATACTGACATTTTAGCTACAGGAAAAAAAAAAATCTGTTGACAAATGTGTTATACTTGTCACCTTAGCAGAGGCAAGGAAGGTAGGGGAGGGAACGGCGGGGGGATGTGTGGGAGAGGGGGAGGAGGAGGAGCCCGGCGATGACGCTCCCAGGAGCCCGGCCCTGGACAGCCCTGCAGAGAGCAACGCGGGGAAAACGCCGGCAGGGCCGCGGCGGTCCGAGCCGTGGGAACAGCGCGCTCCTCCTCGCTGATACAGAAATTCATGGCAGGGGAAACACACTCGTGGTTTTCTTAATTCAAACGAACGCTTCCAGTGACGGAAGGGAAGATGGCGGGTTAGCGCAGGAGCTCGCGGAGCTAACTCATGGCCCCGGAGACAAGAGGAGGCTCCGCACAGCTCGGCAAGCATAACCTGGAACAGATCCAGGTGTGCTTCCGAGCAAACAATGAGCAAACGAGGCTCACTCTCGGCATCCGCAGGCATTGTGGGAAACAGTGAAAGTGTAATTTAATATTTATTCCTAGAGATCAGATGCATGAAAAAAGAAAACAAACTTTCTCAAAGCTACGGGGTTGAAATTCTCCTCTAATTTTTTTTTCTCCCCGATATAGTTCACATTCCAATCAAATGATACATGTTTTCTTCCCAGGATCTTCCATTTTCAATATTTACGCTTAAATGTGCTCTTAAAACTCTGTTCAAGCCCTGTAAAGAAAGTCATTAACTTGATGAGTTGACTTATGCTGTTTCTGTATTGTGGGTTTTGTTTTGTTTGTGCATAAAAGCATATGAACACGAGAAGATATTTCACACGTTAGCTACTCCCAAGTACTTAGGGAATTACCCCCCCCCCCCATCGATAAATGTGCCTTATGTACATAATGCCGCTGCAGGGCACACACGACGCAATTTGGAAAATATGCAAGTACAGTAGGGTTTATTTTAACCTTGCAGGAATGCAGTAGAAGGTGCCTACCTAGATGCACTGCCCTTTGTATCTCTGAAGGAAAACACACCACACAAACACCCACAAACATGCTAGATGACTCACGGAGCTACCCAAAGCCTCCAGCAGAAAACAGGGACGGAAAAGTCATTTCCAGTCCATCTTCTGTGGGCCTCGCTGGAGCAGTTCTGATGACGCACCATCGTGGTCCACACAGCTCAGCGCCTTCTCTTTGTCTCCTTGAGACATGTAAAAGAGCACGAGACGCTAGAAACAATGGTAGATCCCCCCCACACCCATCTCAGCCTCCAAACACACGAGTCCATCACGTGTCACTGGCTAAGCAGGGCGTGAGTAGACACTGCTTCGTATCCTCTGCATCCAGGGAGCTTTTGTTGGCCTGGAAAGTTTGCTTCGTCGCATCTGTAGACTTTCCTGGTCCTAACAGTCCATGCTCTCCGGTCCCCACATCAAACACATCCACCTACACAGGCCTGCAGACTGTGACCGTCTCAACCCTTTCGAACTATCATTCTCTCAGCCTAAATTAAACCTGGGAGAAATTTACTTCTCTGGCTAGTTGTTGTTGTTGTTTTTGAGCTGTCACAGGACTTCCCCTAGAAAACTCACGAACACCTGCACTGAGCTCAGCGTAGCGAATGGTAAAGCCATGGCGGCCACAGGCGGAGCAGGGAAGTCTTCCTCTGGACTAAGCAATCGGGACGGAGCTGGCACTGGAAAGCGTGTCAGCATCCCCCGAAGCGCTGTGTCCCGGGGAACGTACCTGAGCGTAGTAAACGTTAGTCACAACAAGTCAGAGCCAGCGTTGTGTCGAGGAGGGAAAAGCTAACGTCTGAAGCAAACGGAGGATGACTGCTTTCAAGGCCCTCGTTCAACACAGTGTTAGGAGGCTGGTCCACAGCAAGTGAGCAAGAGAAAATACAATAAAGGGCACATGGACTGGATGAAGACTCCCTTGTGTCACAAACCCCTACGTCAATACACCACAAGAACAGGATGGGACCCAGACGAATGTCGGGATAAAAAGCAATGATACTGTTATATGTCAGTAGCTGGACTGTCTGAAATGGCTACCAAAAAAAAAAAAATCCCATTTAAGACAGCTGCAGAAAACAAAATACCTATGTAGAAAACTAACCAGAGAAGTAAGGTCTCTACAGCAAATTGATGAAAAAGACTGATGAAAGAAATTGGATGATGGGCTGGGAATATGGCCTAGTGGCAAGAGCGCTCGCCTCGTATACATGAGGCCCTGGGTTCGATTCCCCAGCACCACATATATAGAAAATGGCCAGACGTGGCGCTGTGGCTCAAGTCGCCGAGTGCTAGCCTTGAGCAAAAAGAAACCAGGAACGGTGCTCAGGCCCTGAGTCCAAGGCCCAGGACTGGCAAAAAAAAAAAAAAAAAAAAAAGAAAGAAAGAAAGAAATTGGATGAGGACACCCAAACGTGTGGAAAGGAATCCTATGTTCATAGATCTGAGGAGTCAATGTCCTTAAAAGCCACCCCCCCCCCACAACCCCGGTCACCTGCACTCGGTGCTGTCTTCAGCAAAATACCCTTAACATTCTCCACAGAATCAGGAAAGCCAGTCCTAAAATGCATACGCACCTGTAAAAACCCACCCCCGCCCATGAGCTGATGAAAAGGAACAAGGCAGAAAGCATCCCCATTCTTGACTTCAAAACACACCACAGAGCTGTCGTTCCTCCGCTAAGCCGGTGGATTCTTGATCAAGGTGCTAACAACACCTGCTGTAAAAAACAGCTGCTCTGAAACACTAATAATCTTTCCAAAACCAGCACGAGGAGATGTGGGTATCCATGTGCCGAAGAATGAATCAAGACCCCATCCCTCATCAGTGACAAGAAATAAACTCTCAATGCATTAGATGCCTAAGTGTAAGATCTTCAATTGTAAAATTAACACGAGGAAACCAAGGGGAAACGTGTTAGGCCATCAGAAAGAGCAAGGATTACTGGAACAGACCTCCAAATCCAGGAATCAACAGCAAAATGAATACGTGCTGAACTGTGTAACATTAAAAATGCTTCTGCATAGCAAAGACGGCAGCCTAACGAAGAGCCAGCATATAGAACAGGAGAAGATGCTCACAAGTTACATGAGATTGGTAGCTGAGACGTCAGAAAAACACAAATCAAGAGAGCCCGGTTAAAAATAAGCCTAACACACATTTCTCAGAAGAAGGCTTATAAACGTCCGCCCCATGTAAGAAGTACGATCGACATCCTCGCCCGCCTGAGAAATCAAGTCACAAAAGCAGATTGTTTGTGATCCAGAAGCGCGCCGTGCCAGCAGCTTGTGAGGAGGCAGACGGCGGTGTGAAGTCTCCAGAATAGCCTGGGCGCGGGGTGGAGAGAGCCAGGCACGCAGCGGGTGTCCGGCCACGTGCAGCGGAGCAGCGGGGATCTGTGGACTGGGGGGAGCCCGGCCCATGTAGAGCAGAGGAGAGGGGATCTGTGGACTGGGGGGAGCCCGGCCCACGTAGAGCAGAGGGGAGGGGACCTGCGGACTGGGGGGAGCCCGGCCCACGTAGAGCAGAGGGGAGGGGATCTGTGGACTGGGGGGGAGCCCGGACCCCGTAGAGCAGAGGAGAGGGGATCTGCGGACTGGGGGGAGCCCGGTCCATGTAAAGCAGAGGAGAGGGGATCTGTGGACTGGGGGGAGCCCGGCCCACGTAGAGCAGAGGGGAGGGGATCTGTGGACTGGGGGGGAGCCCGGCCCACGTAGAGCAGAGGGGAGGGGATCTGTGGACTGGGGGGGAGCCCGGCCCACGTAGAGCAGAGCGGAGGGGATCTGTGGACTGGGGGGGAGCCCGGCCCCCGTAGAGCAGATTGGAGGGGATCTGTGGACTGGGGGGGAGCCCGGCCCACGTAGAGCAGAGGGGAGGGGATCTGTGGACTCGGGGGGAGCCCGGCCCACGTAGAGCAGAGGGAAGGGGATCTGTGGACTGGGGGGGAGCCCGGCCCCCGTAGAGCAGATTGGAGGGGATCTGTGGACTGGGGGGGAGCCCGGCCCCCGTAGAGCAGAGGGGATCTGTGGACTGGGGGGGAGCCCGGCCCACGTAGAGCAGAGCGGAGGGGATCTGTGGACTGGGGGGGAGCCCGGCCCACGTAGAGCAGAGGGAAGGGGATCTGTGGACTGGGGGGGAGCCCAGCCCACATAGAGCAGAGGGGAGGGGATCTGTGGACTGGGGGGGAGCCCGGCCCACGTAGAGCAGAGGGGAGGGGATCTGTGGACTGGGGGGAACCCGGCCCCCGTAGAGCAGAGGGGATCTGTGGACTGTGGGGGAGCCTGGCCCACGTAGAGCAGAGGGGATCTGTGGACTGGGGGGGAGCCCGGCCCCCGTAGAGCAGAGGGGAGGGGATCTGTGGACTGGGGGGGAGCCCGGCCCCCGTAGAGCAGATTGGAGGGGATCTGTGGACTGGGGGGGAGCCCGGCCCACGTAGAGCAGATTGGAGGGGATCTGTGGACTGGGGGGGAGCCCGGCCCCCGTAGAGCAGAGGGGATCTGTGGACTGTGGGGGAGCCCGGCCCACGTAGAGCAGAGGGGATCTGTGGACTGGGGGGGAGCCCGGCCCACGTAGAGCAGAGGGGATCTGTGGACTGGGGGGGAGCCCGGCCCCCGTAGAGCAGATTGGAGGGGATCTGTGGACTGGGGGGGAGCCCGGCCCACGTAGAGCAGATTGGAGGGGATCTGTGGACTGGGGGGAGCCCGGCCCACGTAGAGCAGAGGGGATCTGTGGACTGTGGGGGAGCCCGGCCCACGTAGAGCAGAGGGGATCTGTGGACTGAGGGGGAGCCCGGCCCACGTAGAGCAGAGGGGAGGGGATCTGTGGACTGGGGGGAACCCGGCCCCTGTAGAGCAGAGGGGATCTGTGGACTGTGGGGGAGCCTGGCCCACGTAGAGCAGAGGGGATCTGTGGACTGGGGGGGAGCCCGGCCCCCGTAGAGCAGAGCAGAGGGGATCTGTGGACTGGGGGGGAGCCCGGCCCACGTAGAGCAGAGCGGAGGGGATCTGCACGTTGGAAAGATACCCAGCCCTCACACCCGCAGCAGCGCCATTCACAGTGGCCAGGAACTGTACCCTGAGTCCGTCTGGACGAATGGACGGAGTACACAGGGTACAGCCTCACGTGGCCGCCTCACCGGCGGTTCATTCGCCACCACCGACTAACGACGAGAGTCACAGCAGAGTTTTCTCCCTGTGCCAGGTGCTGGTGACACACAGGGCAGCGTGGCAGATGGACTGACAGACGGACAGCCGCACCCCTGCCCCGTAAACCATACCTAAAGGCCCAGCGTCATGAAGATTTTGTGGAGAGTTATGAGTGTTTGGGATAGTTACGCAGCACTGAACGTTTTTTCCAGCATACACCGTCACACTGACACGCACAGGACATGAACATGCGTGTAACGATCACTCTCAGACCAACATAGCTAGCAAGCGTTCTCAGTGTCTGCCAACTCACGGAGACAGAGGGAAAGTTCGGACCTCACTTCAAGGAGGAAGGGCGAGAGCCGGGGACTCACAAGGGGCCGGTGTGGCTTTTCTAGCTCCCCTTTGTATAGCCAGCGTAGGTGGGCTGGGCGGGGGGGGGGAAACACCCCAACACACTTCTCAGGAACAGTGACACCGTGACACAGTTACAAAACACCCTTGCAACACATCCCTCCACGAAAATGAGCTGGAATTCTGAATGGTGCCACTTAGAGAAATCATGGCCAGAGCCATAGATCGATGGGTTCCAATAGGTACTGTACTTACCAAAAAAAATACACAGTTCATAGATTCATTTTCAAGCAAAGAGGACACTTTATACCAATAAACAGACAAATCATTTGAAAAATTCTCAGGGAGAAACTAATAGAAAAGGGAAGAGAGGTTTTAAAAGGTAAACAGCCCGCCCCCCCCCCCCCCACAAAAGGGACATCATAATGGAGAACATGATAACATAGAGAAACAATAATAACCAAACCACTGGATTCCTCCTCGTTGCTTTATGGAGGAAAAGTCAGCTCTTGTTTCTAATTCATCCCGGAGAAGTTATTAGGTCTTTAGTTTTTATTTACATCATTTTGTCGAAATTTAATCTCGTCCTTGCGAGATTCATCCCAGCCCAGGTACGTTTCTAACAAGAGCTGGTGTGAAGCCGAAAGCCACTGGGTTAATCCATCAAATCTGAGCCACGCGCCCTTCCTAATTTGTTGAAACATGAAGATGCGATTACCGTTAAGGCCGTAAATCCCCGGAGGGAGGCTTTCTGGCGGAGCCTGCTTGCTGTTTGTATTGGAATAGCCAGGAAAGCGAGATGTTGACACAGCCACAGCACAACTGTCCCCGAATCTTCCTCCCTCCCCCCCAAAATTGTCTCAGAAGGCTGTACAGTCACCTAAACTAACACAATTCACTTTAAAGAGGAGGCCAGGATGGTATAGACAGGAGCCGGTAGGGCGACGACAATACTTACTCTTGCTCACAGGGCAGGCCGGGCACCTCTGCATAGCCGCCAGCCCGCAGACCCCCGCAGTGGTTTGCCTGAGAGGGGAGGAGACAGGGGAGGTGACCGGGCTGTGCTGATGAAAGAAACGCAGAAAACCAGCAGGGCTTTCCGTCTTGGGAAGGCCCAGCTAGATCCACCCACATGGAGGCCACACGGAGGAGCGAGAGAGTACAAAGGAGGGAGGCGACATCGCTCACTGAGCTGGTCCCCTTGCTGTGTGCACGTCGCACCTGACGAGACCGGGAAACAGGGCGCTGCCTCGGAACAACTCCCCCCCTCTGCGGAACCCGCTCAGCTCGGGAGCAGCCCATCTTCCTTCCTCCCTCTGAGTCTCGGCACTTTCCAGAACCGCCTCCCGTTCACACGGCACCCGGTCCCTACGCAACCAAGAGCAACACACCGGGAGAGGGTCCGGAGATCTTTCTGGAAGAATCACAACACTAGATTCACACCTTACCCCCATCCATCGCTAGCTGAGTAGCACCCAAACTATGTCTGTTTTCCATTTCTGAGCCAGATCTGTCATGCAAAGCAGGTCTGAGGACACCTGTGTATCCCACCCAACGTGGCTGCGTGATTAAGATCAGACAAAATCCTGAGCAGCAGATTTCAAAATTGTAGAAAACGGTAGCCAGGAAGATTATTGGTATATTATTTGTAAGGAGTAGTTTTTAAAAATCACATTTGACAATATTTTTATTCTCTCTAAACCCTATGCACTACGCACATTTGGTTTTACATTCTTAGTACATAATTTGAAGCTACATTATAAAAATAACAAGAACCAATATCTGAAGATCCAGTCTTTTGTTTGCATGTCTACAGTGAGACAATCTTTTATTTACATGTTCTACAAATGGTAAATTTTATACTAAGCTGGACTGGGATTTAAAAGAAAAACAATTATCAGTGAAATTTGTACTTGCAGATCACGAAGTCATTAATTAAAACCATGTTTTTAGAGACTGGTATTATTCCTTCTTTAATTTCAGAGGTGATAGCTAAAAGGAGATTATTTAGAATGTTTAATCAAAAAGCTCAGCTATCTCCAATTCCCTCTGAAATAAGAACCCATACCAGATCACTCAAATTACATTGTGTATAATGCTATTTAACTTTATCATCAAAATATAAAAATGAAAGTGATTAGCAGCATCTGATTAAAGTCTTGGTGTAGCATCCCTGATTAAATTTGCTCGTGGCGTTTCCTTTTGTCTTCTTGTTCTGTTATAAAATGCAGCCTCTACCCTCAAGGTGAGCGGGACCGTGCCGCAAGAGGCCAGGGCTTCCTGAGACACCTCAGTAAATATTCTGAACACCGTCAATGGCTCCTTCATTGCTCAGAGCTTTGAGAGGCCACGTGGATTGGGGCAATAACCACGGAGATGACTTCCCTCAGAGAACCCGAGTGCTTTGAATCTATTAGAGAATGTGGTTGAAAATAAGCTCCAAGAGATTATTTTTAGCCTATGAACGCTTGCTTTCTAATGCTGCTTTTGTACCGCTAAGAAAACAAAAATCAGATGATTACCTTTTCTTTTACAGTGTGTACAGGGTTCCGCCCACGATGTAATTTTCAAAGAATTTTGTAGCTTTATGTGGAAGATAAAATCCTGACCTTGGTATTAAAAAAATACCATCCGGGCCGATCACACCACTCATCTAAATAGAAAGATTACCACGATGAAATTGCACACCGAGAGTTCTGTAGCAGATCCATAATCCTCAATTTTTTGGAACAGTAATTTTCATTTTCATTTGCCTGTCAAGCATCCGTGCCTCCGATTAACTTGACGGCTTTACGAGGCACAGCCGTCCTGCCCAATTGAATCCAGCAGTGTGGGCTTGGGCTGCAGGGCCCCCGGCCAGGGCCACCCCCAAAGGGACCAGGGCCCAGCTCAGGCGGCAGAGCGCAGCTGGGGCCCACGGAGGAACCAACAGCCACCGCGGAGTCTTTCTTCTCCCTGTTGCTCTCATCATTATTTTGAGAGCCCGCTTTGTCATGTCTGTGTGTTTTTAAACAATTCACAATATATTTACCAAAATGCCTCAGAATAAAACAAAATTTTGAATAGCTATGAATTTTCATTAAGGAATTGTAAGCAGTTGGGATCTATTTTGAATGCAAGAATCAAAAGCATTTTATGAGTATTTGGCTAGAATCCATCCTAAATAAACTTTCATTTCAAATGTTCTACAATTACATTCAAAAAAAACCAATCTTACACAAAGCAGCTGTATAATTTATGGAATAATGGATCTGGAATTTCAAATCCCCTTTGCTAGTCAGTGGTATGTTAATTAAATAAATTTGATAAGGATATAGGAACTTTACAAAGTTTAGGCTGAATCAGGTAATAAAGGAATACGTACCTTTATTTTATTTAGATTTCTCCAGTTCGAAACTACAAATATTCCTACCCACAAGAGTTTCTATACCTACTTGAAAGAAAAGCATAATGCGCTGATAGAAGTGATTACAAATCCCAGAATACTAGAAAGCAGACAAAAATCAAGAAACATCTGCATTAAGATAAAGAATGAGGCACAAGTCTATCAAAGAAAACCCAAAGTCAATGGTAGGCATTTGATTACTAAGGGAGAATGGAAACAATTCAGATTTGTTGGGAGTCGACGGTACTACATTTTGATAGGAGACTGGTAAGGAGTAAAAAGAGCTAAAATTTTATTGGAGAATAACTGGCCAGTATGAATCAAACTCTCACAAATCTCTAGATTCAGCTTGCAATAACAAGACATTATTCTGACAAAGCAAAAACAGATACAAATATCCTTGTCTTGATTATTGTTGAAAAATATCTATAAGTATCTAACAACAGATATCCAGATTCATTTTATGGTACCTTTGTTTAATTAATTGGTATCACATGGCTTACTTTTTATTCTAGCTGGACCTGTGTCTGAACAATGCCATGTCTGAATTCATATTGACCCTTCACGAAACACAGAGGATTGAATATTCTTAACTGTTAGTAATGTCAACACACAGGGAAATGGCAGGTGGGAGGCGTGCAGGCCTGTCTTTTCTGTTAGTAGCACTTTTAAAGAAAACATTTTATCTCAAAATTAAAAGCTCGAAATATATCTCTATACCAAAGCTCTCATTTAAAAATAGATTTACAACTCCAATACTGTTTATAACCTGGGCTAATATTAATTATCTCATTGCAAGTGGAATAAGAGCTTACTCTAACAGTACATTCTCATGATACATTGATAATTATTTGAGAAGAAATTATGATATTAATTGATTAAGTACTTTTTTCCAATGTATGATAAAAAGAATAAAGACACTTAATGTATTCATAAATAACACACACTTGGGACTAATATCAGAGACAAATTAAGATGCCTTCGTATGATAATGACAAAAGTTAATTGAGTTAAGACAATGTGGAAAAATTTGCGCCATCCCTTCTCCTGTAAGTTACCCAATTCATGTCTAGAAAAACACACTAGAAATGCTTCCACAGGCGGATGGCACATGCAAGAGAATTTTCTTCAAAAATATTTATGGCTCTAGTTAATATGTAAACAAGTTACCGTATTTCATCGGACTTAAAAATACTCAGCCTCAGTGCATACCTAATGTACGATAGTCTCAAAGATGACAGAAACATTATAGTGTCGCAATTTTCCTGTCAGAAATGACCTAGAGTGCAAGGAAATTCTCCTAGCTGGGCATTTAGTCTCTTTACTTTCAAGCAACCACCCTTGATTTGGAAATGTCTGTTTGAAAATGAAGACTGTTTGCATGTGTTAGCAATCACAAAGGGAGACGGCTCGTGGCCCAGCTCCCTGCCCCAACGGGGCTGCGGCGATTCCCTTTGTGTAGTCGCTGCCTTCAGCTGTCTTTTAGTTACTTGCACAGAATTTGTGTTCTGCTCTTTCCACAGAGGAAGATCCGTGTTTACCTGAAGACAAGTGTTTAAAGATTGCTAATTTGAAGTCCTGGCTCTTAATGCACATTCAGTGCGTGCTTTATGGAGCTATGTGCCGGAAACCCTGATTCTTTCTGAGAATGGTTCCTGCTCTAAGCCGAGCCCCTGTTACCTTCCTGCCTGTCCTGGGGTGTCTGTGAGGTGAAACCCCGGCTCTTCTCGTCAGACGGACCTCGACTGAGTCTCGGCCGGCCACTTACAAGTCGTAGACGTCGGACTCTCCGGTCCTCTTCCCTGACCTCCCCGGGTAAAGAATAGACCAGCTGCGCCTCTGTCACGTAAGCCCAGCCTCTGCGGGCTCAGGCAAGAACGTTCCCTGGACTCAGATCTGCTCTGAAGACTCTTTCTGTTTCCTCGAAAGCCAATGAACTGGGACCTAAATCAGAGCTGGAAAACAAAAATCTTTGTCACATAATATATCCAAAGCAACCAGGACCGCCCGTCACCTTGCCCGCTGTGCTGACCAGAGCAGCCGGGGTTCGACTGTGCAGGTGCAAGGATTATGGCAGGGCCTGAGTGACTGCCCCTTCAAGCCACTTCCCAGAGATCCCCCTCCCCCTCCCCTGCCCTAAAGCTCTTCTTCCAAAAATATATCTGGAAGCAATAATTATGCATCAAGTGAATCCATCTCTTTAGGATGTCAAAAATTAGCTGCAACCTCGACGTTCAAAACTAGCAACTGTCTAAGAAAATTATGGTTTATTCATGCTAGCATCGTCTGTGGCTGCAGCATTCCATCACGTTAGGGAAGGCTGTTTAGCATAATGCAGAAAAATGGTTAAAAATATTTCTAAGCAGTGGGAAAAGTCAGCCTGTGAAGAAGCACGTGTAATACGCAATCATTTTGTTTCATATGTACCCTGAAAACACATGTCACCTAAGGGCGCGCTTCCGTGACTCCAGCCCCCCCGCGGGCAGAGCCCTCTCTCTGGGGGGAGGGGCGGAGCCCTTGGGCTCTGGGGCGCCACCTCCTGGCCAGGCAGACTCGCCCTCCGGCTTCCGTGAAGACCTTCACAGGACCACGGGGGGATTCAGCGAGAGAGCGCGAGAGGACAGTGCAGGTCAAACACAGAGAGCACGGCCCTCCCTAAGTGACAAGAGACACGGCCAAGAAAGGAGCTAGCAACCCCAGTTGCAGAATGACCTAGAATGCCTGGGAGATACTTCTCACAAATTACTCGCTCAGACAAGGGAGAGCGGCTCAGGGAGGTGGAGCCTGCCTAAAGTGCAGGAGGCCCTGCGCTTGATCCCCAGTACCGAGTTCTAGATAGATGGACAGATAGACAGGAAGACAGACAGACAGATAGGAAGACAGACAGACAGACACCTAGATACCTAGATACACAGATAAATGAGGGACGGGTACATATGTAGATCATCAGTATGAATTCAATCAAGCTCATCCGTCCGTAATGAATATTGGCCTTCACTTTCCAACCCATAACAAAATATATCATTTATATCATCACACAGCATCTGGTGTCACAGAGAGACTAACACGTCTAAGGGGCTGCTGGGAGCAGCATGTACTGTGGTAGGACACATACAAATACATATACACAAATAGACACCCACAAATACACAGATACATACATAGACATAATACACACGCACACACACACACACACACACACACACACACATACACACGTTCTTTCTCATTCTCCTGGAGCCAGCACCTGGCCATAGACATAGACTCTATCATGGACACGTGGCGTGTCCGTTCACAAACCATGAATCAATTATGTAGTCATTCCTAACTCAGTAAATAGCTACAAAGAAATTAAATACACCAATCTCTCTCCCACATCCCTTACTTTCTTCAGAAAATAGTAAAAAAAAATTTTTAGAATATTATTGACATTCTTTATCTTGATATGATACATATTTTATGAACATATTCCTTGACCAAAGATTTATTTGCTTGCTGAATAAACCATGAAACAATCACTGCTGAGATTCTGGCCGAGCCGGATATTTTCGTTTTCAACCCAGAAAGCCTCTTATCTAATCTGGAGTCTTCTTTTTACACTTTTTCCATGTGAAATATCATTTTCGACATCTTATATTTATAAAGATAGCAGCAGACAGATGAGATCATTTGTAAATATTTCTAAACATTTATAAACAACTCAGAATCGTGGTAGCTGCGTAACATATCGCTCATAAAGAATGGGTGCTTAACAATTTTGATTTCTAAGGAGAAAAGGCAACAATAGTACAGGATGAAGCATCGGTGAGAGCGTTCTGCCGCGCAGGGCCCCGTGGCGCGTGAACTCTTGCTGGGGAACGCAGTGCCTTAGTCCCGGGTCGCGCGGGCGTGCTAAACCACCGATGCGACCCACGCACCGACAGCAGCGCGCAGCTCCATCTCCACCCCGCACCATCCCCGGCAAAGCACGCGCTCCGTGTGGACTACCGGCCAGGCTATTTCTGTTTGGAAACTCTGCAGAAATGTCCAAATGAGCATAATCAACGTCCTTTCAGTAATAAACCAATATAAACATATAAATCACGATGATGAGCATTCACAACACGCGGCATTGAGTGTGCGATTTGCCTTGATGGATGGAGAGCCGATTTAGGTTAAAGGACTGTGTTTATGACATGACGTCAAGATTTATTGGCACCAACCCAACCGTTCGTCAACTGCAGTGGGGCTTAGAGGACTTGGAGCAAAAAAAAAAAAAAAGTTAATTAATGACGATTTTTAAAGCTGCTTTAGCTGCCAAGCGGGGTCCCCCGCTCTGTGTCCCAGCAGCACCTAGCGAGCTGGGAGCAGGAGATCACCCCCCCAAACCGTGCACTTTCATGCCATTGAGCTCATTGCTAAAACTAAGTGAGCACCACCGATCGGGATGCCTTAATAATTCAAAACGGTTAAAGGCAACACTTGAAAAGACAAGGATTTCCTATTGCTGTTTATTACCAACTTCACCTGTAACGGTTACTCAATTAATCCAGACCTGTTGAGGCAAAACAAACGGAAGTGCAACTATCTGACCCCTCAGATACCGGAGGCCGTAACTTCCCTGGGGTGAAGCGTTCCCAAGTTAGGGAGTCCATTCTGCACTCTGGGGAGTAGGCAACGCTGTTCATTTGCCTCAGGAAATACGGAGCTTCGTTTATCTTTAAAACAACAACAACAAAGTTTAAGAAAAATCTCAAAATTGTTGGACCCTGTCTGTCTGTCTGTCTGCACCGTGAGCGACAGAATCGACGTGGCGTGTCAAGAGCCGGGCTCGCGTGCGCCAGCCAAGCAAGCGAGCGGTGCAAGCACCAGGCCCTGAGTTCAAACCTGCGACCGGCCCCGAAGACCCACAGGACAGGCGAAGTCGTCACGGCCGCGGACGGCCTGAGCGTAGGGGGCGCCCGCCGTGAAGGCCTCGCGGCAGGGCGGGGAGGTGGCGATCACGATCACGAGGGGGGCGGGTTTCCTCGCAGACCCCCACCGGCTCCCTCGCCTTCCCTTCTCTCCGTCTCGTCCCCTTGAACACACGGCACGGGGCAGCCCCCGCTGGTCCTGTCCCTCCCACAGCCACCCCCCCCCCGGGCCACCTCCCGGAGAAACGCCCGCACCTGACTCGAGAGAGGGTGCCATCTCGTTGCCACGCGCATCCTCGCGCCCGCCACGTCTCAATACTTGGCACACCTTTGCCACGGGAGGCGCAGATCGGTGATGTGCGGAGCAACAGACGCTCGTTTGCTCGATGGCATTAAAAACGGGCCATAAAAGAGAAGGACATCCACTCCGGTCCTAGGCCGCGCGTCGCCCGTCTGCATCTGCTCGGCCTGTTTGTGTCTAAATGAGACAAGTTGAGCTTCCGAGGGGAGCATCCGTTTACCGCCTCCTCGTCAAAGCAATTACATTTCTCTCCTGCGGCCCCATCCGTCACAAGCCAAGTCCAATATCCCGGTGTAAGGAGGCAGGTGCTCGGAGGGCTGGGGGGGGAGGGCGGGGGGCCGCTCAAGCCCTCCCCTGAGCCCGCAGCCCGGGGCTGGCCACGGAGGGAGGGAGGGAGGGAGGGAGGGAGGGCCAGGCCCGCCGGTCCTCCCCTGGGGACCCGCTCTCTCCTCTCCCAGAATGGAAGATGGCGCCTCGGGTGAAAAATAGGATCGCTCCCTTTCCCTATTGATTTCTGAAGGGGAAAATGCTTCTTCTCAGCCAGCACGGAATTATTATTTTTGTTATCACTTTCCATGGAGCTGAACTTTCACTACAGGAAAAAAAAAATGAAATTGGAAAAAAAAGGAACACCTCTTCCCTGCGCTCAGAGGTAGAAACTAAAATCCAATTACCTACCAGCTAGAAACACTTAGAGTCAGTCTTTAAAAGAAAAAGCACTCCTGTATAAATAGACTACCCAGGCCACTGAGTTCAGTGCAATTTAAACTTTGCAAAGGAAATATGTCATCCATCAACAAAATAAGAGACGATCTTTATATCTAAGCGTAGATTTTTATTAGGATGTATTTCCAACTCCGACCTTTTGTCCGTTCACTTCATAAAGTAATAAGATTTTTGATCAATAAACAGCCTAAAATAGTACTTTATTAGACTAGTCTGATTCCTGCGATCTTGATTGTTATTTCTTGACTCCCATAACAAGATATTATCAATTCCCGAGATTAAAAGAAATACTCTTTCTTCAGAAATTTGGGTTTGTAGAACTGACCCTTAAAACATTTATTTTCTATGTCTATAGTTGCTACCTTGCAATAAGCCGCAAAGTTAAACAATAAATGATAAAATTCATCTGAAATTCAAGTTTAGGAACTCTAGAATCATAAATGCTAATTTTAGTTTCATGGGAAAAATCTGCATTAAAATAAATTGAAATGCAAGCCTGGCCTTCTCCCAGGCGGACTGACACACTGGCATGACATGAGCAGGAGAGCTCCCTCCCCCCATCCCATCTGGGAGTCGAGTATGAGTGTGATTATGACCGTCTTGAAGCACAATGTCGGGGCTGGGAATGTGGCCTAGTGGGAGAGCGCTTGCCTCGCATACATGAAGCCCTGGGTTCGATTCCTCAGCACCACACAAATGGAAAAGGCCAGAAGTGGTGCTGTGGCTCAAGAGGCAGAGTGCTAGCCTTGAGCAAAAAGAAGCCAGGGACAGTGCTCAGGCCCTGAGTCCAAGGCCCAGGACTGGCAAAAATAAAAATAAAAATAAATAAATAAAATAAAAATTCCACTAAATATCCACAGACTTAAAACTGCTCAATCCTTGCTAGGGCAGTAAGTACTGCTCCATCCTACCTTCAAGACAGGATGTATTCTGAGATGAGATAAATAACTGCCATGTGCTAGAAATGCTCACAATGATGAGTATAATCATACCATTTCAGTAAACTCGAGCAGAAGATGTGCTAACACGACTATAATTTCCAGCGTGTCCATTGGTTGGCTTTCATTATAGCATATGCTTCCCATCCACTTAAATTTTTATTAAGCTCACCAGTTCAATAATATAATTAGAGACATACTCTAAAAAAAGGAAGAGCTTTGGGAGAACGGAAGGGCATTGCAGTGGGAAATTTGTGTTCCATGGAAAACCACGCGTGTCTCCAGGAGGTGGAGGCAAAGGGAGCTGGCGTGACGGGCTAGGCCATCTCGAGGCCGCACGCCCTGGCCGTGAAGATTAAGGGCCAGGGTGGCGCTGGTCTGAGCCTGGGCAGCCCCTGGACCGGCGTCCTGGGAGAAGTGCGTGGCGTGTGAGCGGCGTAGGGGGCTTTGTGCAGGCCGAGGTTCTGGCCGAGCCCCTTGTGGGTGGTTCCTGTTATCGGGGGCCCACCTTCACGACCCCCACGCTGGCTTCTCTTCTGGAACCACCGAGTCAGTGGTGGAAAATGTGCTTTTCTTTAAGTACCTTCAAAGGCGAAATGACTTCCCTGTCGCCCACTAGATGATGTTATAGGCTTAGTGCAGGGCATAGTCGATGACTCCCCCAAAAAGACAAATTTCACTTCTAAAATTTCATTCCTATTTTCACCAGTATTTAAACAGTGAGATACTCGAGGGCTTCGTGGGTTCATCCTTGCTATAATTTCTATGTGAGAGCCTGCTTTACAGAAGAGTGCTCTGGCTTTAAGTGACACCTCCGTATTGCTTGGTTGTGTCCGCGGTGGGACTCGAACTCAGGGCCTGGGTGCTCTCTCAGAGCTCTACCTCAGTTCCACTTCTAGTGTTCTGGCAGTTAGTTGGAGACAAGAGTTTCACAGACTTTCTTACCCAAGCTGGACTTGAACCATGAACCTCAGATCTCAGCCTCTTGAGTACTTAGGGCCACTGGGCATCCGGCCTAAGTACTGTGTTAGTGAAAATGTGTTTTTACTTCTGCAAGCGACAGCAATGGTTTCCGCTAGTGAGGAAGCACCCGGATTTACATTCACCATGATCGCGTCCTTCTAAAACAATCTGAGGCGGAAGAGAAATGAGATCTCAAAGACACAAACCCAGTCAGACTTTTGAACTTACTTTAAAGATCGTTTCTCTTCTCATCGCATTTAATGTTATTATTACATAGGTGGCGTCTTGATATTTCTTTGTGAAAGGATTTGATAAGATGGAAGTGCTCACAGCGGAAACAATTAAAAAAAACTAGAGCCAAGTCCAGTTCAGCAGCAAATGTGACACTTAAAGCTAAAAGGTACCGCACGCCCGAACCGGTAACCGCCATCTGTCTGGTAAAAACAGCCGCCCACGCAACGCCAGCCAATATGTTCTGTCAGGAAAGCAACTTAAAATATGTTCTGCCAGCACTAAAATGGCAATGAGGAATTTGAAGGGACACTTGCACTTGACCCAAGTCCCCCCTCAGCTCCCAGACACCTCCGTTGTGCCCTTGGAGTTCATCTGGGCTGTGGAACGACATTTATTGACTATTTTTTTTCTTGAACTCCTATGGCCAAAACACACCAAGGTTAATAACGCAGGTATTCCATGCCTTTGGTACAGCCAGGAAAACATTTGTCTGAAAAATGTGAGCAATTCAGCGAAGCCAGCAAGCGACTCCCTACCTGCCCAAGGATCCAGGGCCCCAAGCCATTCAAATGTCACTGGTGCTGCTGCTGTTGTTGTTTTGGGGGGTGACAGTGGCGGGCATACTTCTGCACTTTCTGAGACTGTACGCAGGGGTTTACCTTCACTCCTAAGTTGTCTGTGGAATTGGGGTCCTATATTGTGTCTAGAAAGACTTGGAATTAAATCCACTGGAGATACCTCCTTCATCTTCACAACAGGCACAGGTAGAGAAGTTAGGGGACTTTTTCAAGCGCTGTGGAATAATGCTCCCAGCACTTTCTACCTGACCTAAGAGAAATTCGCATTGACTCAGCGGGGGTCCCCTGGCAGAGAAAAGCACCCGGCAGCCGGAGAACACAGCCTGCTTAGGTGATTGGGTGTCGGCCAGTAGTTAGCAAGTGAGTCGGTAAATGAAACATAAACGTGCCACCTGCTCTTCTGCTAATTGAGAGATCGCAGCTAATAACTTCAGAGAGCGCAGAGTACAGAGGAAGAATTTTCTTTCTTTTTTTTTTTTTCCCCCTAAGCTAAGGATCTGAGGTCCGCTTTGCCATTTGACTTGGTAAACTCTCACCGGCAAATCACCCTAAGTTGTTTCTCTGCCAGGCCCCCTCCCTTGAGAGCTGGTGCTGAATTTCCACACCATCCTGTGTGTTGTTTTTTGTTACTTAGGCGAAGGGCTAGCAACTGGGCTTGCTGGTGATTAAGGCTGATTCACAAGAGGAGCAACCCCACCCCCATTCGGCCAGGAGAGGGGGGGTTCTCCGCTCTGCCCGGGAGCAAGTGCAGAAGGGGCAGAAGGGTCACTCCAGCCGGTCCTGTTTTACCAGGGAGATTTTCCAGGTTCCAAGGGTAAACTCTTTGGCGTAATGCGAGGGAACTCGGCGGAAGTACATTGCCTTCATTTCTCTTCCTCCCGCACTCCTCATTAAAGATTGACTCTGCAAACAAGACCAATTTCCAGAACAAATATTGTCTTTGTATAATACATAACCTAATCTACTGCACACTAATTCCAACAAATACTGATGGGAATCCCTTTACCATGTCAGATGGAGGAGTCTTCTGCAGAGCCTTCTGGTCCGTGCGCTGATGGGCTAAACGGGGGAGTCGCGTACGCTCATTCCCAAGGCAGAGCCTGAGAACCGAGTTTCTGCACCAGGACCGCCGCTTCAAAACATGGGGTCGGATTTAATTTTTGAAGAAGTACACATTCTGTTCTGATATCAAAGGCGGCTGGCCCCACGGAAGTACCAGTTGATGGGCTCGTGCAAACTAAGTGCTAGGTTGAATCCAAATGCTCACGTTTAAGCCCCTCCCTCCGTGAGGCAGGGCTGGAAAACGTGCAGATGCCGGGTATTCATAAGCTGCTTTGTCGGATGGCAAGTCCTTTGCGCAACTATTTAAAGATAATAAAATACTTTTCAAAGAATGAAAACTTTGAAAAAAAAAACATGATCCTCTTTGAAGGAGATAACTTACCACCGGCCAGGGGCGGAGGGCACTCCTAGCTCTGCACGGGGTAGGATCTGAGAAAGAACGCATTAACCCTGCCAGGTGGCCCTTCCTCCCCCTCTCCCGGTCCACGGCGCTGGTGGACCTGCCCTGCTACTGCGAGGCGCTGACAACGTGGTCAAAGGTTCTGAACCACATGGGCGGCCCGGTCTGTTTTTACCGTGGTCATTCTGAATAATGACTCCGGGTTTTGAGGGATTCAAAAATATATTTTTCTCCCTCATAGAACTTGAGGACGTTGTGATTCCCACACGCATGACTGGGAGCCTGGTTTGACGAGGAGCGCGGGGTCCTGTGGGGTTCTGTGGGGTCCTGTGTGTCTCCCAGCCTGGGGCCTCCGGCCACACAGAGCAACTCCCCCGTGGTGGGGACGAGAGGCTGAAGAGGGCAGCCTGGAGCCGAGGATCACAGCCCCCGGGAGCCGAGGACCACGAGCTGGGAGCCGAGGATCACACGCCCGGAGTGAGCACCGACGATCTGCTCGTGAGCTCGGCACGCACATCCCCGTGGTCGTCGAGCGTGAAGTCCTAAATCCCTGTGACCTGGTGACTCCCAACCCGTCAGAGCCCCGGAGAGGAGACATTTGCCCAGACGTCAGGAGGAGAGCAGAGCGCGGAGAAAACGGCCTCGCCTCGTCTCAAAGCAACACAACCTAAACGGGGCTTCTCGGTCTCCCCGTGAGGAGATGGTACCGAGTCGGGGGAGCTGGGTGATAACACCGAAGCCGTAGAGCGACAGGTGTCAGTGGAGCACGTAACACAGAAGGCACTGGGCAAATCAAGGTCAGTGGCTTTCTCCTATGATCCATCTGTATAAGGAAAGCTAAGTTTTCCACGATGAAGACGATGATTGCTGAGAGTCGAGACGCTTGAACAACAGAACACCGAGCAAGGAGAAAAGCCCAAGAGAGTAAAGCAAATGGAGGGCAACTCATACCATTCTTGACACGGTAAATAAACCGAATAGCAGGAGCCAGAGCAGACATGACTAAAATGAAGTAAAATTAGTGCCGTATGAAAAACAAAGCTCGAGGCAGTCGGAGTGAGCGCACAGAGAGCAACCGCGATACTGAAACCAGCGAGCTGCGATGATGCGCAGAGGACAAGAAGGAGGCAGCACAAAGATGATCCGCGCTCCTGAAATCGAGACTCCGGACAAGCCGGGAGCAAGCAGCGCCCGCGCCCGTGGGAAAGGGCCGCCGGCGCAGGGAGACGTCCACGCGGAGATTTAACCCCACGCGGCGGCACGGGGACAGGAAGGAGCGCGTCCGCTGTGCCGGCGGCGTTCCCGATGCTGTCCGTCTGCGCGGGCAAGCACCAGGGCGGCCCCCGCCCGCCCCCCTCAGTCACCGTCAGCGCGGGTGCGCCCCGACGCACCCCCAGAAAGGCTCACGGGAAAGGAGAAGTGTCCCCCCGCCCCGTGGGGGGGGAGCGGCCCCAGGGGCCGGAGGGGCTCGCGCGGGGGAGTCTCCACGCCGTCTTCCGCGAGGCACGCAGCGGCCACGGCTCCGTCGCCCGTCCCGGGGAGGAACGTGGATCGTGACCGAACGCCCAAAGCCAGTCTCTCCAGCCTTGCGGGACGCGCAACGTCATCGCTGACATTCGCACGCAAACGTTTAAGAAAAAACCCAAGAACTTTGTGTTTAAAAGAAACCAAGTACCATACGCGGTTACGCCCGCAAGTTAAGCGCGGCAGATACAGCGTCCCGCCCCGGTTCACCAGGACAGAAACGTCTTCCTCTGCCGACCTCACGACCGGCCCCCCCCCCGGGAGGGACCCGAGGAGGAGGGCTGCCGTCTGGGGACGCACGGCCAGCGCTTCCGAGAGCGGGGCTCTCCTCGGGGGGCCCCCACGGCAGCGCCCCACCGACCAGGGAAGGGCACGAGGCTGGGCCCCCGCAGGGGCCACACCGCATCACGGCTACTTTCCGACAGGAAACGGAGGAAAATGATGGAGTTGTTTGGTATAAGCGCCTATCATTAATTGCTAGACTTCCATTCGTTATTCCTTTATCACCTGTGAAGAAAGAGAAACGTCAGAAATGATTTAGAGCAAGGATTAAATTACCTTCCCTTACTGTTCTGATTCCTAACCCAGATTTATAAGCTCGCGGAGCGTCGTCTTCTGGCTGCCAAAAGGGGTCGTGGAGGAGCCGTTTTCAATTCCAACAGATTGAAAGCCAAGCGTGCACTTAGAAGCTGGTTAATACTCGGGGTGCATCTTTCCGTAGGAACAGCACAATAAGAGGGGGCGCAGGTGAACGTCGCACAAACAGGAAACCGGAGCTCACAGCACACATGTTTTGCTGCTTGGTTTTTGCTATGAAAACTGCCTTGGCCTTTCTCACCGTCCATTTGTCCTTCATGAAAACCTTGAACGTTCGACATTTCCGGTAGAGAGGAAATGTTTAGTCTATATTTTTAAAATAAGAGCGCACTACCAAGGAGAAGACGGAGTCAGCCGCTCCCAAGCTCAGCGCTACTTCCTCGATGACACCGTCGGTTCTGACTGGGAAATGGATACACGATTGAATCTCCACTGTACGGAGCAATCTGAAAAGGAATCCCAACCCACCGGGAGACAAGAGCAGCCGCGTTGGGGAGCCGGGCCCAGAACCCCCTGCTCAGAGAGACGCTGAAGCTCCGTGTGCCCAGGCTGAGGTCTCAGCTCTCCAAGAGTGCGCCTTGAAAACACAAGCTGGGGCCCCAGCCATGGGACCTGTGGCTATTTTTAAGCCCTATTTCTTTCCTGAGGACCAAATATGTTTTCCTGAAATCTGAGGACCTGTGTCGCTTCTCGCCAAATGAACCACCGGCTGGACATAAAAAGGGAGGAAGTCACTGTCTATCCTGCGACCTCCGTAACACAGCAAAACCCCTGAACCTAAGGTTCATTTTACCTCCTTTCAAGACTTAAAAAACCTAATTACCATCTGCAAAAAAAAAAAAAAAAAAAAAAAAAAAAACAGTCCACATCCGCCCAGCTCATCCTAGACTGTCAATAACACAAGGTCAAGACCAGCGCAGTCTGCTTCCAGGTCACCTGCCTTCATTCATTCACACAGGCCCAATTTATCCGCAGGTATTTCATCCTTCCAGAACTCTTCTACCCATTCCCTGCTCGAGATTCCCGGCCCGCCGTTCCAGTTTGGGAGTCCGCGAGTACGTAAATAGATCGGGCGTTTCACAACACGGAGGGTCTCTTGCAGATTGGTCTTTTATTTTTTTTTATTACACAAACTTTAAAAGCCAAAAATAAACAAACAAATGCCGTGGGCCAAATTTAAACCGCGAACAGCGTTTGGCAGCCTCTGCCGTAGCTGCCGAGGTCTCTGAAATCCCAGCCCAGGGTCTGAAGGCCACGATCCACACACACACACACACACACACACACATACACAAACACACACACACACACACACGTGCAGATGTCACCCTGAGGAGCCGCCATGCCGGGGGGAGGGACCATCACAGCGGGGTTCTGAACACGGACGGCGTGCACCCCTCCTGAGCCCCACATCCGTCACTCCCGAGACAGGGAGAGACAGAGCGACGGCGGCGATGGGAAGAGAGACGGCACCAGCGTAAGAACGCGCACCCCATGGTGGCTGCTCCCCCTCTGCTCACCTCTCCTCCTTGGGACGAGTACACGTCGTGCCGATCTTCCCCGCCCGTGGCTCCTCCTGTAGACTGTGCCTCTCTCGAGAGCAAGGACCTCATGTCCATCTGACCCAGGGTGGTTACTTCGCCAGGCGTTGGTGAGATCTTAGCACCTAACAAACCCCACGCGCAGGGTGAGGCGGGGACAGAAGAGGGGAGAGATGGAAAGCTCTGGATCGTGGCTCAGCACCGCCAGGCTGGACGCGGTCACGATGAGGTCATTTTAAGGGCGTTCTCACCTACAGCCCGGGCGTCCGGCAATCTAAGGTTAACGCATCCGTGGGGTGGGCGTTGCTCCTCCACCGCGGTGCTGACGCTCTCGGGCCGGGTCCACCCACGGTGGGAAGGGCCGGCGTGCACCCAGCCCAGCCGTCGACACCACGGTATCCGAGACCGGGCTCCGACACGCGAACCCCCTAGGACAACACGCGGAGACGAGAGCGGCTGTGTGAAGTTCAGAATTCCCCACACGGGTGGGTGTTCCAGGAGACGGGGTGCCAGGAGTGGGGTGCCAGGGGCGGGGGTGCCAGGAGAAGGGGTGCCAAGAGGGGGGGCCCTCGTGGACTCCGGGAGTTGGGTAGCCCTGCCGATGGCACCCAGGCAAGTCCGGGGCCCGTGAGCGCCTGGCGGCGCCCCGGGAGCTCTTTCCTGACCACGTGGGCTCGGGGGGCACTCAGGGGCGACCACAGCTGGATGATGGGGAAGCAGACGAGAGAGACGTGATGACGCCTGGCCGAGGAAGATGAGGGGGAGAGGCGTCGGACGGCGGGATTAGGCACACACATCTCTTCTGGACACGTCTTCCTCCCCAGTGCACTTCTCCAGCGCCGTCTGGAAGGGGGTCTGTGCGGAGGTTGGGTTAGAGGGACACAATGACGACCTAAATGGAACCGGTACCCTCACGAAGCCTCCAGAACATTCCTTTGCCCTCTCGGCGCCCGTGGGTACAGGGAGGGGACGAACGTCTACAGAATGACCCTCTCCGAGATCCCCCACATCTGACTGTATCGTGAGCTCGGATCTCCTGGCCTCGGGAACAAGGAAAAGGAAATACCTGTGTGTTTTCAGCCACACAACTTAAGATGGCAGCCCAAACACTGCTTATCCGCGGGGAGGCTTACTGAAGTGTATCTAGGATTGCGTCTAGAAAGACTCGTGCGCTTCGTTCCCGAGGCAGTCTCTACCCGCCGCCTTCGCGTCTCTGCTGAGGATGGGGACGGTCTGTGCGCTTGCCGTGCTTGCGGGCAAAGGCCCGGGTGAACTTGTGAGCACTGACAACAGGGTTAGGGACGGGTGCTCAGAAAACACGAGAACTGAGCTTCGGGCTTCGGAAGTATGGGCCGATCGCCCCCGGGGCTGAGGAGCTGGCTTCTGTGCCACGCGCCATTTACAGTGCCGTGTTCGTGGAGAGACATGAGAAGGCCGAGAGGAGACGCCACCGGATCCACGGACGCCGAGACGCAAGGTCCAGTCGTGGCAGGCGTCAGGGGGCTGACAGCACCGGATCCACGACAGCACCGGATCCACGGACGCCGAGACGCAAGGTCCCATTGTGGCAGGGGTCAGGGGGCTGACAGCACCGGATCCACGACAGCACCGGATCCACAGACGCCGAGGACGCAAGGTCCCGTCGTGGCAGGGGTCAGGGGGCTGACAGCACCGGATCCACGGACGCCGAGACGCAAGGTCTGGTCATGGCAGGTGGCAGGCATCAGGGGGCTGACAGCACTGGATCCACGACAGCACCGGATCCACGGACGCCGAGACGCAAGGTCCCGTCGTGGCAGGGGTCAGGGGGCTGACAGCACCGGATCCACGACAGCACCGGATCCACGGACGCCGAGACGCAAGGTCCGGTCATGGCAGGTGGCAGGCATCAGGGGGCTGACAGCACTGGATCCACGACAGCACCGGATCCACGGACGCCGAGACGCAAGGTCCCGTCGTGGCAGGGGTCAGGGGGCTGACCGCACCGGATCCACGGACACCGAGACGCAAGGTCCCATCGCGGCAGGTGTCAGGAGCCTGACAGCACCGGATCCACGGACGCCGAGACGCAAGGTCCCATCGTGGCAGGGGTCAGGGGGCTGAGCCGCCTGCTGCTCTGGACGAGCCGTGGCCTCTCCTCTGAGGAATGTGTAGAAATGTGCAGCCCTCGGTCTCCAGGGAAAACAAACACGGCAGAAATTCCCAACCCAACAAATACGCCTTGCAGCAGTAGCACTATGAAGAATCGATAGTCCCGGCCACCAGCGCCGTTTTCTTAGATCCCCGAAGGCAGCCGGTTTAAAAGCCAACGCTCAAGTCTCAAGGAAACTTGAACACGGTGCAGTGATTTGAAAGTCAGCGGAGAAAATCAAGTTTAAGAAGTGAACACAAAAGTTGGGTTGTCACAGGGTCCCCACGGGTAGCTTCTGGAATCTAAAAGCCTCATTTCTCCTGTTGGAAGAGTCATGATTTTAAAAAATGGGCTAGGGAGGCACGGGCCACCGCCTGGGAATCCTGTCCACTTTAGCCGTTGTTTGGAGGTTAAAGGAAATATTTACTAGTAACTTATTTTTTCAAACGCCAGTCGTCACCATTTCTAGCTGGTGCATCACTTTAACCTACCCGTTTTCCCAGTGCAAAGTAAAAAACGCATTTGCATGTGCGCACATATTCCCGGCCTCTGCTGACATGACGGAGATCGACGGGGGCGTGAGAACTGTCGGTGCCCCCGGCCAATTAGTGGAGCTGTGCTCTCCCCGCGCAGGGCCGGGAGCGGAGCTCTGATCGCCGCGCAGGGCCGCTCATCAATTAGCCGTGCACTCTGACACGCGAGAGGGAAACACGAATAACAATTTTTAGTTGATTGGTGAATTCGCGATCACCGTAGTCATCTTGGAATGTAAAAGAACAATACTATGAATTATTCAGGGGAGTCGCGTCTCCAGTTGCCGCCCTCCTACCCGATCGATTCTGAGCCGCACGGCCATCCCCGGAAGCCACGAGCAACCAAAGGCTGGGGAGAAGACGTGGCTCTGGACGTGTCCATTCTGGCTGGCACTCCTCACGTGGCTGTGTCCGCCTCCCACGCTTGCGAGCGCCGCACACACGCAATCGTTCCTGACCGTCAGTCCTGCGTAGACGGGGCTGCTCTGGCGCAGGGAATCTCTTGTTCGTTGAAAACCGTCACACACGAGGTCGAAGCCACGTTTCCCTCTCTAGATTCTCCATCCTTTGGCTCCGGCGCGTCCCATCCAGCCCGAGTGTCCCGACAGCCTCCCCCCGGTGCCAGCTTTCCCGGCTCACACAGCTCATAAACACCTCAGCCTCCGTGAGGACGCGCCGGTGTCTCACCCCCCCCCCCCAAGGCAGGAGAGACGGCGCGCGTTTCTGCTGGCATCTGCGCCGGTGCGTGGCTGCCTGGGCGGTGATGTCAACTAGGTCTCCCGCACACTCGCGGACCCCAGCCCACAGCCCCGCACCAGCACCGCTTAGCCCGGGGTCACTCCCGAGCGAGGTCATCCGGCGTGGGGCGCCCTCGGCGGCTCCCCGGCCACACAGACCGCCGCCCCCGCCCCACGGCTTCCAAGTCAGTGCGGCTTTATGAAGACATACGGTGCCAGGAGACGTTGTCTCCTCAGCTCGGCCTTTCTGGGCATTTTCCAATTCCAGTGCCTTCCCGGAACAACACATTAATCTCCGTGATGGGACAGGAAGGTGAGGGAAACGTCACGCGGAGCGGGGACATTCGTCTTCCTCTTGTTCTCGCCTGGCGTCGCGTGACATTTTAATCATTAATAAATGGCCTTCACCGGACACCTAGGAAGGCGCCAGCCTCTTTCGTGTCCCCAGAAGTTTTAATCACAAAGCAATTAGTGGGGCTCGACAAAGCAGAACTTTCTGGGTGCATTCTCCTGAGCGTGCCCCAGAGTCCAAAGAGTGGGAAAGCCCGGGAACCAGTTTCCAAGAGAAAGTTCAGGCACAGACAGCCCAAGGTGGGAGGACTTCATAATAACAGGTGACATAATAGTCCCATCAAGACGGATCGCAGCGGATAGAGTGCCATTCAGGAGGCAGCGGGAACCTACCAGAAATCAACTCCCTTTCTTCTGCATCTCGCGTCAGGACATGCTGGAAGCCCGGGACTCCGCGTCGGCAGGGATCTCATCAAGCGGAATCGCTCCTGCCCTCCCCAGGTGAGGCCGCCCCTCGTCAGCCCACAATGCCGGTGGGATGACCGCTCCGCACGGCGCTCCGAGGCACCGCCAGCCCGGCCCGGAACGTTCCCTGCGCGACTGCAGAGAGAAGTTCCAGAGAAAACCGGCCCCTCGGGCCCCTGTGAGGCCCACGCTGCACCTGCTCTACTGGCGGGCGGGAGGGAGAGGAGCACCAGGAGGCGCAATCAGAACCCAGGACGGCCCCCGGAAAGCCCCATCGCGCCCCCCACATCCAGTTCTGTGCTCGGTCTCAGACAAGGCCGAGGCGACGGGCAGAGCCGCGTCCGCTGGCTCGGGACTGGGTCCCGGGATCTGGCGAGGGTCGGCGGGCTGTGGGTGTGGAGGTCACACCGGCCGACGCCCGGGCCGCTGCTCACAGACACAGCCAGCCCCCGACACAGGCGTGAAAACCAGCACGTGTGCACACACCTAAGGAACACACAAAAAATCTCTTTTTGTGGATGTTTAAGACATGCGCACACTTTATGGGGTGTGTGTGCATGCGCGCACATCTGTGTAACGTGTGTGTGTGTGTGTGTGTACTGGAACACGAGTACAAGAGAGGGAAATGGGAAGTGGTGCTGTGGCTCCACGTGGCAAACTGCTGGCCTTGAGCAGAAGAACTCAGGGACAGCACCCAGGCCCCGAGTTCAAGCCTCACAACAAAGAGGCGGGGTGGGGGGGGACTTTGGCAGGGTTAAGGAGCTCTCTGGTAAGGACGCTTCTCCGTGAACCCCACAGTGAAGTAAGTAATAACCTCGTCTTCTGGTTGGGTTCTCTTTGAGACACAGGGCTTTTCTCGTGTTCCCGTGTCTCACTCATGAAAGCGACGTCCGTCCTTCCCCGGTGACGCCGTCTCCGGAGGGGAAACACGTGCCAACCCCGCTCGCGGCGAAGGGCAGCCGCCCGGCCCGGTGCTCTTCCTCTCGGCACAGCCAAGCAAGAGCATCTTAATAACACGTCAGCACTGCACGTGAGGTCGCAACGCTGCCGCCCGGGTGCGAGTGCCCAGCCCGGCCCTTGCAGTGCCTGCTCCAGTCGAGTGACGTGAAGCCAGTTCTACCTGATCCCAGCGAACCTAGGTCCACTGGCAGGCAGGACACGGGGGCCCCGCCGGCACTGGGGGCGCTGGGGAGGCAGAGTCAGGAGGGCCGCGCATTGGAGGACAGATGGGCTATCCCGTGAGACCATGCTGCAAAATAAGAACGAAGAGAAGAGAGCAGTGGACACGCGGACCAATAGATAAGCTCGCTAATTCCAGAAAAATCCCCCGAGTGAAGCCGAAGCAGCAGGCGGCGGCATTCCTCACGCCGGCCCCTGAGGCCAACCTGCAGCTGGGAAGGCAGCTCCTCGGGACGGCTCGGCCCGGCCTCCCCGCCCCGGCCTCCGCGCCCCGGCCTCCCCGCCCCGGCCTCCCCGCCCCGGCCTCCCCGCCCCGGCCTCCCCGCCCGGCCTCCCCGCCCCGGCCTCTGTGCCTGGGCTCCGCGCCCCGGCCTCCGCGCCCTGGCCTCCGCGCCCTGGCCTCCCCGCCCCGGCCTCCGCGCCCCGGCCTCCGCGCCCCGGCCTCCGCGCCCTGGCCTCCGCGCCCCGGCCTCCCCGCCCCGGCCTCTGTGCCTGGGCTCCGCCCCCCGGCCTCCACGCCCGGCCTCCCCGCCCCGGCCTCCGCGCCCCGGCCTCCGCGCCCCGGCCTCTGTGCCTGGGCTCCGCGCCCCGGCCTCCCCGCCCCAGCCTCCGCGCCCCGGCCTCCGCGCCCCGGCCTCCCCGCCCCGGCCTCCGCGCCCCGGCCTCCGCGCCCCGGCCTCCCCGCCCCGGCCTCCGCGCCCCGGCCTCCCCGCCCCAGCCTCCGCGCCCCGGCCTCCGCGCCCCGGCCTCCGCGCCCTGGCCGGTTCCCACACCGCGCTCTGGACTGCGCTGCTCCTGCGCTCCACCGCCGGGAACAAGGGGCTCCCCCTCAGGAGCCTCTCTCCCCACGGAACCACGGCCTCGGCCCTCCCAGCCCCGCCGTCCTCGCCCGAAGGCGGAGAGGAGGCGACGCGGAGGACGGGGCCCCGTCGAGACGCAAAGCGCAGACGCTCGCCCAGGGAGCACCGGCTGCCCTTCCGGGGCACGAATCCGAAACCGAGACGGTCGTCGGAACCGCAACATCATCACGACGCCGCTTTGCAGGAGGGCTCCGTGCTGGGCCCCCCTCGTCCCTGAGACGCGGCCGGGGCAGGCGAGACCCCGGGGCCCGGGGCCCGCCACCCCCACTGACCGCACCCCGGCGCCCGCCGCCCCCACTGACCGCACCCCGGCGCCCGCCGCCCCCACTGACCGCACCCCGGTGCCCGCCGCCCCCACTGACCGCACCCCGGGGCCCGCCACCCCCACTGACCGCACCCCGGCGCCCGCCACCCCCACTGACCGCACCCCGGGGCCCGCCACCCCCACTGACCGCACCCCGGGGCCCGCCGCCCCCACTGACCGCACCCCGGGGCCCGCCACCCCCACTGACCGCACCCCGGGGCCCGCCGCCCCCACTGACCGCACCCCGGCGCCCGCCGCCCCCACTGACCGCACCCCGGCGCCCGCCGCCCCCACTGACCGCACCCCGGGGCCCGCCACCCCCACTGACCGCACCCCGGGGCCCGCCACCCCCACTGACCGCACCCCGGGGCCCGCCGCCCCCACTGACCGCACCCCGGCGCCCGCCGCCCCCACTGACCGCACCCCGGCGCCCGCCGCCCCCCACTGACCGCACCCCGGGGCCCGCCACCCCCACTGACCGCACCCCGGGGCCCGCCACCCCCACTGACCGCACCCCGGGGCCCGCCGCCCCCACTGACCGCACCCCGGCGCCCGCCGCCCCCACTGACCGCACCCCGGCGCCCGCCACCCCCCACTGACCGCACCCCGGGGCCCGCCACCCCCACTGACCGCACCCCGGCGCCCGCCACCCCCACTGACCGCACCCCGGCGCCCGCCACCCCCACTGACCGCACCCCGGCGCCCGCCACCCCCACTGACCGCACCCCGGGGCCCGCCGCCCCCACTGACCGCACCCCGGCGCCCGCCGCCCCCACTGACCGCACCCCGGCGCGGCTCAACCTCGGCGGCTCAGAGCCGGGGGACGGCGGGAGCCGCAGCAGCCGGAGCTCTGCCTTTCCTTCCAGGCCGGCACGGATGGATTTAGGAACACAGGCCAACCCAGAAAGGCTGAGAGGACCCACCGCCCCCCCCCCCCCCCCCCCCCCGACACACAGCCCCAAGTCCCTGGGAAATCCTTCCGGAGCCTTCCTGAGACGCAGGGCCACAGCCCCTGCCGCCGCCGGCACAAGTCCTGCTGCCACGAGGCCTCGGGGCGGTTTAATCCCCCCAAGTAGGGAGGCAGTGCTGTGAACTTCACGGGCGCTGCTTTCCGCTCAGGAAATCACATTCCTCCCAGAACGGCTGCTCAGCTAGGGAAACGGCACCCTAGTTGACGCTGAAGAAAGGGCAGGAGACAGCAGGAGGGGCTTGCCTTCCTGCAGGGTCGACAGAATTTCTTATCTCTAGGGACATTCGCTTTCTGTTGCTCTTGTTGGCCGTGGGGTTTGAACTTAGGGCCTGGGCGCCGTCCCTGAGCTCTTTTGCTCGGGGAGAACACGCTGCCGCTAGAGCCACAACACCACTTACAGATTTCGGGTGATTAAGGAGATACAGGGTCTCACGTTCTTTCCTGCCTGGGCTGGCTTTGAACCAGGATCCTCGGGTCTCAGCCTCCTGAGTAGCTGGGATGACAGGCGTGAGCCACCAGTGCCTGGCAACCTTTTTATTTTTGGATAGCTCTATACTATGTTGCTTCACAGAAGATGGGTGAATTCTCCCACCTACTTGGGCCACCCATCTCTGATAGTGCGTTTTTGTGGTTGAAGAACCTGAGGGAAACCAAGCCTTGCACGCAGGTGTAATTGTAAGTGGGAGGAATAGGTGGATAGCCTGTACAGATAACTGCCGATGTTCTCCCGGGGTGGTCAGAAGTGACGATTTTAAAACACTAATTGCAGTGGGGAGTGTGAAACCCTATCGCGAAGGCTTGCAGCTTAAGCGGATATTCACCCCTGTATAGTTTCCTGATGTCATTTAATTAAGATGCCACTTAAGTATTGGTTATTGGGAGTTTTTTGTCCTCTTTGGGTTCAAAGGATCCTCCAACGGCGACACAATTCTTTATACAATGTCAAAGCAATCACAATGCCATTATCGCCGATGTATCAGCAAAGCCAAGCAATGGAGATGTCCTCAGGTGTGAAAGAAGACAGCCTTGAACGTTCGGATGCCTCTGTCCGGGGCACTGAGGGCGGTCAGGGCTGAGGGCTGGACTAGGCCAGCGTCGGCACGGAAGGGAAGCCGGAGGCGGCAGGCCAGTGTCACCTTGCTCCTGGCTACCTATGTTTTCATCACTAGGCTCCTCAGTCTGGCAAAGTTTTCTTTGTCCAATGGCCAGTCGCCCCCAATAGCCATCTCTAGGCGAGCGCTGCACCAGCTGTCAGTGTGTTAAAGGAGGTTTTCTCCGATTGTTAATACGCTCCTTGAACATTTCTCTCCTGCTCTCCTCTCATCAGAAGCCCTCGTCGGCGGTCACGGCGGAGAGAGCAGGGAGGCCCACAGCCCTCGCCCTGCCTATGCCCGAGAGGGTAAGTGAACGCAGTCAGTCCTTCTCCGTCCTTCTGTCCGTGTTCCCAGCTCCTGGCGGCACTGCCGCCTTGGGAAACGTGAACCATGGGTGAACAATCTGTGGAGCTGTGGGGACGGTCTCTACCCTCAAGCATCAGAGGGAGGGCATGAAGCGTGAGCAGCCGGCATCTCTTTCTCTTCTTCAGGATTCCAGCAGCTGTGTCTGCCATGACGTAACCCAAGGGTGACAAATAAGAAAGCAAAGCTCGCCCCACCCCACGGGCCCAGAAGGAAGGCTCCCGGCGGTCGCCACCCTGGGGACGCCCCACTTCTGCTCCCCTGACGATGTCAACAACAGAGAGTGTTGGGGTCCAACACAGACTTGGTAGACGTTCTACTTTCTACACTGTGTCTTAGGTTTTGTGTGCTTGAAACCCAACATACACGAATGGACAATTACTTGTTGCCATCTTGAAACACCAAATTAAAAGTCAAGATGAATAATAAGCAATCGTGATGGAAATTCCAATGACATTTTCTCAGAGATAGAAAGTCCCAAGTGTGCGTGGCAGTACAGAAGACGCTAAGGAGCCAAAGCAATCCTGGGAGAAAAGAGGTTGAAGAGATTAAAGCCCAAGGCTCTAAATAAAACTGCTTTAAATAATACCGAGAAGCTATATGATCACAAGGGCATGCACTGGTATCCAAGCAGACAGAAGGGCATCCCCAGAAATAAATCCAACCATTCAGAGTCAATAAAACTTCCAAGAACACACAACAGGGAATGGATAGTGTTCTAACAAATTATGTTTGGAAAACCAGATTCTCATATACAGAAAAACAGACAAGCCCTTATCTCACACAAATACAAAAATCCTCTGCAATCACCTGATTATGACGCCTAAAGCAATGGAAACACTAGAGAAAAGAGGAAAAGCCCGCGGACCAGGCCTGGAAATGAATCTTGTGGACATGAACCCAAAAGCACAGTCATAGAAGCAAAAATAGAATGGACTGAAAAGTTTCTTCAGAGCCAAGGAAATAGGCAACAACAGAAAGAAGAAATTATGAAATGAAACAATTTATAAACCATATATTGGATACAGTGATTGTATCCAAAATTTATCAGCAACTCAAGTAAATGAAGAGCAAAAACAAGAACCTGGTTGAAAATACATAACCTGATTCAAAAATGGTCAAATACTCAGTAAGTCATCTCTCAAAGAAGATACACGCATGGACAAAGGACTGAAAACTGTTCCCACCACCAGCTAAATGCAAATTCAAATTCTGCCACTTCACCCCTTTCTACCATCAGAAAGGAAAAGATGCTGAGAATGTTGTGGTAAAATGTAAATAAGCACCATCATTGTGGAAAACGGTAGGCAAAACGCAACAGCAATACTTAGAAGACAACACGCTGTAAACCAACTGTACAACTTCTGGGGGTGGGATTGGAAAGGGGGGAGAAACATGGGGGAGGAGATAACAAGTTTGATAAGAAATGCACTCACTGCCTTACATATGAAACTGTCACCCCTCTGGTCATCACCTTGACAATAAATAAATTAAGTAATTTTAAAAATTAAAAACCTGCCACTTGTAATTTAAAGGGCTCGTAATTGGTAGTTTGAAGAAATACCTACATTTTTAGTTTTGTGCAAGCATTATTCGTGCACAGTAGCCCAAGAATGGAATTAATGCTGCCGCCCCTCAGTGGACAGATGGATCGACGTGAAGACACCAGGAAGGAATGGACCGCATTGCAGAGACCGTGCGGACTCAGCTGGGAACCGTGGTAAGCGAGGTAAGTCAGGCGCAGGGAGGCAAATTCCGCAGCCTCCCTCTAGGCCCTTTTTATTCCTCTAGATTTCCACCCACACTTTTAAAACTATACTGGCTAAATACTCTTTATCCAGCCATCTTCTCTGCTAAAAGGCTCTTGATCAGATTTTATTCCTTCAAAGTCATCAAAGCACATTTCCATGCCGTTTTCTAATTTTAACATCGCAGCCACAGATGCAAGTTTGTCAGCGCTCATGTCCCATAAAAGTTTGGTCTCTCGGGCTTTTTATAAAAATATTATACGCAGAACCTAAACGGCTGCATAATTTCTTGATTTTTTTTGTTAAGTTGTCTTGTGAATAGTGTAAATGGGAATTTTTTATTTTATAACCAACACTGCCAGCATACAATCTGATAACAAATAACCCCAGGAAGAATCTGCACACCATGACACTAAGTATTAATTCTTCCAGCTTGAGTAGCGCCCACTCTCGCTAATAACAATAGGAAAAATACATGATTAAGAAACAGAACACCAATACACTCTAGATTACATAGAATTGAAACAAACAGGCTGGAAACCCTTTAGAACTTCCCGAACTAGTTTCTTTTTCTTAAAAATTTCTCACTTTTGTGAAATATGAATATATCGTTATGGGAAGAAAAAAAACTTAGAAATAATACAAGCCGCTGGCCTGAAAGGGAAAAAATGCTGCAGGAATGTCTAAATGGCTTCCTTTCTACTCCTGTGAAAGACAATTTCAGGTGGAAATACTGACTCTGATTGCGCAGCTACGTCTTCATCTCTACGTATTTTTTTTCTAGGATCACTCATTTTAATCCTGTGCCTGGAGTTTATTGAAGAGGTAATTGCCTGAAAAAATGAAAAATCTCACCAAGTTAGGAAAGTCAATAGGGAAAAAGAAACGTATAAATCTTTGACAGGGTGGCCAAAAGCCATAAAGAAGAGGCAGGTACCCAGGTGACACAGAAACTCCATTGTGTTTCTGATAGAAAATGAATTACTGTAATCACCCTTGCATATTATCTGTATCTGATATTTCCTCCACTAAAATGTAGACAGTTACGGAGAATCACCGATGCCCCCAGAGAACGAATCATTCCCAATGCATTACCCATGGCATTGTGACCCCGATATATCTCCAGACATGCTCATTTCTCACACACACTCTCCTTGTTGAGAGTCTGAGATAGTCGTTATTGATCTATTAGATATAACCCATTTATCTATCTAGCTAACATTACCTATCATAACCACCCCCAGAGAATTACAGCCTATGGGTGGTGAGATTCAACTCCCAGAGGAGCTCAGAAAGCTCAACAGCTTACGGGAAAATGTCAACGGAGACTGTGGTTCTGGCTGGGCCTTCCCACATGTACCCTACAATCGCTCCCAAATACGTTGAAGACTGAACGCTGAATGCTAAACATTCCTTTCAGACTCTGTACACAAGAAACTTCATTCTGGGAGAAGTAAGTGTCCCAAGCTTTGCTCTCTAAAAATGGGAAGAAAAGCCCCATAGGCAAGAATGTCCAGGCCGGGACAAGAGGGCCTGTGAAGAGAAACCCAGTTTATTTAAGTGGAGTGAAGAATACACAGGAAATATTGTCTAGACATATCTCCCGAGAGCTGGGGTGAGGCCAGCAGCCAGGGCTCTGAGTTCCGCCCCGTGCCTCACTTGTGGCCAGTGGGTGGGTTCTCAATCGTTCTGCGAAAGTTCTTCTCTGTGTCTACATCCATCTCATTTACTCTCTGTTTTGGGGACAGACACTTGCTGAATCCCTAGGGAAACCCACACTCTCGGGACAGTGGCGGGCCTAGTCCCCTAAGCAAGTATACTTTAGTGGCCATTGCACTGTAGTGGCCACTGGTTAATGCAGTTTAAGTTAATGTTCACCTTTTGAGCTTAGTCTCCCCAATAAAAAAAAAGATTGGCACGCATCATTTCTCAAAGCAGCAGACGCGGGCATGAAGCGTGCCCATCAGACAAAGTCAAAGCCACTGGGGAGCCATGATTTTTACTTTCCGAAGTCTAGAAGTTTCAATCAGGCAAATCCCAGGCAGTGTATCTCTGCTTCCACGCTCCGCATTTTCTGCCTATCTTCTCACTTAGCAGGTACACACGCTTGCTCTTCAAATTATGCGCTGAATTTAAAAGCCTCTAATGGATGTACTAGACGGAGTATTTCTCAGCCCCGCTAGAAATCGGGAGACACAGATTTTGTGGCAATTAGTTTTGAGAGCGGCTCTCGATGTGCCTGGAGAGCCGTCATGAGCTTACAGACAGCCCTGCGTCCGCCCGAGCCCCCGGCTGCCAGTCGAGAGGGGACAGCGGGACGGGGCCCAGCTCCAGCGTGAGAGGGCTGGGCCTGCAGGATGGAGGTCCTGAGCTCAAAACCCAGAACAGGAGAAGCAGAGAGAGGACCACTGGAGTGCCGAGGGCAGGCTGACAGCGGGGCACATCGGGTCATGCCTGTGATCCCAGCTCTGGAGGGAAGGTAGGAGACTCGCGAGGGCAACCCCATCATAGCCCGACACCCTGCCTCAAAACCCACCACGGCGGGCTCGGGGGAGAGCCGTTGTGCTGCGTGAGGCAGGGCTCCCCGTCGTAACCCCAGGCTGTCCGCGCAGGAGACGAAGCCCATCACCCACCGCCGCTGACCTTCACAACCGACGTCACTCCTGTCAGACGCCAAGGACTTGAACCGTCGCCTCGTGACCACTGAGCCCGCCGGCCGACTTCCCATCGGCCGTGGGACCTTGGGAACTAAACTTGAGACAGGAAGTTCTTGTTCACAAGGACCCCACGGGCATTTGAAGACCTGCCGCTCTCATGCAAGGAGAAGTTCTAGTTTGATTATTAGGATGGTAAAAAAAAAAGCCATGTAGAAATTAGATATTCAGTTTAATGGAATGGCTAGCAGAGAAAAATATACATGGTTATTCCTGAAGGATTATCATTACGCGGATTTACATTCTTAAAATACTTAGCTCTTCTAAGACATTTCTCATTCCTTACTAGGGACGCCGCATTTCCAAAATATCAATTTATGGGTTTTCTTCTACACTAATCGCAGCATTATAAAATGTGGACTGATTAATGACTAAATTTCTCACAAACCAGAAACGGGAATATTCTGGTTCAATTTAACACTATGGCATAATATGTCATAGTTCGGTTGTTAAGCTGGTGGGACCATTAACTCAATGTTTAATAGAATGCCAAATTAACTTTTACAAATTTACATACTGTACTTTCAGAAATATTCTCCCCACTGTCTTTCTAGCATTTTATTGCCGCCATATATTTTGTGGCTGATTGGACGCATGAAACACCCTCCTTCCTCCTTTGAAGATGAGAACCCAGATTTGTGTGATGCGTCTCCTCATTTCATTTCCTCAGAAAAATATCACACATGAGCAGTGGCCCGGGTCCAGCCGGCGCGGGGCGCTGGCTGCCAAGGTGGGCCACGCCAGGAGGGGCCACGGCGGTGGCGAGCGTGCCCACGGATGCCTGAAGCGGAATTACTCACACTGGTGTGTGCACGGTGCCCGGCTGCGTCCTCTGTCTCTGCGAATGCCTGAAAAAATCTTGTCCTTTTCAGAACCTAGATCTGTTCAGGAATATTTACACACGTTACAAGACATTAAAACTCAGTATTGGGGCTGGGGATATGGCCTAGCTGCAAGAGTGCTTGCCTCCTATACACAAAGCCCTGGGTTCGATTCCCCAGCACCACATGTACAGAAAACGGCCAGAAGTGGCACTGTGGCTCAGGTGGCAGAGTGCTAGCCTTGAGCAAGAAGAAGCCAGGGACAGTGCTCAGGCCCTGAGTCCAAGGCCCAGGACTGGCAAAAAATAAAATAAAATAAATAAAACTCAGATAACTTCAAGAAAATGTTTGCCGAATAACTTAGATGCAAAAAGGGGGAAATGGAGCGTTTCCTCGTGGGTCTGACTCCTTCCCGAGAGGCTCGGAGGCATGGCCTTGGGTTGTGATCCCCGGCCGTCAGCAGTTACCCGCTCGTCACTGGCCAGCCCCGAGGCAGGCTCCCGAGTCCACTCACGGTTTCTGAGCGGTGCACTCCGATCCGCTGCGTGCACACTGAACACGTGCCCACGAGACACGGGCGAAGCTTGAGAACAGGGCCGCGAGGAGGCACAGCCGCACATCAAGACGGTGGCCCTTCTCCGAGGCAGACAGCCCGCCCTCCCCTCCCCCCCCTTCACGGGTCGGTGCCCACGGGAAATGCAGACTTCTTCTGTGTAACAAGCCCTTGAGAGCCTTCACTCCCAGGCTTTTATTTCATTCCATAAAATCAGCGGAAAAGCATACTTCCGCTGCCGATGGAGCTTCCATAAGATGGAAAGTAAAGATATAAATTAAAACCTACCACGAAAGAAAGCGAGCTTGTCGGTCCCGAATGAAGACCAGGCTACCATCACCAGGATCATTTGCCAGGGGAAAAAGGAGTCCTTCCCATTTCCCCCGGGGACGCGTTCTTGCAGAAGTGACTTGCCACGCGCGGCCAATTACGGAAACGTCATTTTGTCAGAATCAGAACCAGTTATTTCCCACACACGAGAGTTCCAGAAATTACAGTATTGTGCAAAAGCTAATTATTCATAGATTCTGATCACTTCAATTCTATCTTTTGGAAAGGAATTTAAATCTTTGCTTCGACTACTAAACTTGAAAATTGTTCATTAATTTTGGTCCTGGCTCAACATGAATGCATGAAATATTTTAGTACTTCCTGATAAAAGAATGAATTCTTTGCCCTCAAATGTGGGCCTTTTTTGAACACACCAAAGAAAGCAGTGCGTTCGTGGCTAAGGTTAGAACCTGACTTACCTGTTAATACTTCCTTTCCTGGCAATAATTGCATAGTGATTGGAGTGGCATGCTTGGTAAATAAGTGTGTATGCAATGCTGATTAGAAGACATTCAAGTGTGTAAGGTTTCTCACATCGTTCTAGAGTAACCACTGGACGGACTATGTTTGTCCAGGGTGGTATTTATTATTTGCTTTACTGTTTACAACTACTGAGATTGAACTCCAGGGCCTCATGTTTCCATTATTTTTTTGTGTGTTTTGGCTTTGGTATTTTTTAGGTATAGTCTCAAATCTACCTGCCTGGGACGACCGTGGACCACAATTCGCACAGCCCTCGCTGGGATTACAGATACGCCTCACCACCGCCAGCTTACTGGGCGAGATGAGGGTCTCAGAATCACTTTCCCTTGGGCTGGTCTATAGCTATGATCGCCCCAATCTCTACCCCCCTGGGCAGCTGGGGTTGCAGGCCTGAGCCCCGACCTTCAGCCCACGGCGGGGCTAGTGATTGTGAGTCACCGCTCACGTAGAGATGGCATCGAGAACTCCTCGTTACGGTGCCCCTGGCCTCTCCTCACAGACGCTCTTCCACTCTGCCTGTCCTCCGGTCACCACCGAACGCGGCTATCTTTTCCTATTCTCATCCCGGCGACTAAACACCAGCACCACCACCCGCTCAGCCCCACAGAGTTTTCACCGATTCCCTCTGCGCGCATCCGTTCCGGCCCTCACACCTCGGCGGCTGCCTCTGCCCGGCGCCCTTCGTTCCCGTCGGGGGTGGCTGAAGTGACTCCGGGATCCCACACAGACGGGGGCAGAAGGGGGCCTCCCCAGAGTCTCCGTGACCCCTCTGCCATGTCAGAAAGCACGCTCATTATTCCACACATGCATGGGCACTCACTGAGGTTAATTCAGTTCGTATCGCCGAGACGACGTCCCTCCTTCCATCCCATCCCTGTGTGAGGACCCCTTCTGAACACGGGGAACGGGCACATCCACCTTTGTGCTCGCAATCCATCGATAGGCGCAAGGCGATGGGTGCTATAAGACCACCTTCTCCATTATCCTACCCATAGACGGTAAGACACACAGTCTCACTATTTTATTTTGGCGCGTACTCATGAGAGCAGGCTCTTGAGTTACCTTTGGAGCTGAGTGTTGCTAGATGGAACCTGATATCAGAGAAAGAGGGACGCTGGCATTCCCCCAAATACCCTGTCTTTGTGGGAAGGTCAAGGATTATTTTGTCATTCTGTACAGCGATGAGAAATTAATTAAGAATTTCCACATTGTTTATTACTACCACCCAATCCTGTCCGACTCTTAACCAGCCAGCAGCACGCCGCACAGGTCGCAGTTTCAGGGGAAGTATTTTCAGCACGCCTGTATCTTCATTGTGAATTTTCTCCACTTGGAGAGTTGCTCTTCTTGTCCTACCTGGCATGTGTATCGGCTGCTCTCTAACTCCAGGCTCGTCTCCGGCCTGGTTTTCCAGTGTGCGATTCCCAGGCTTGTGTGCTAGCGATCGCACTCACTCTTTCTAAACACAACAGCTACCTGCAACTATAGCATAGTTTCCCTTGATTCTCCCAACGAGGAAAGTGGTGATGATGCACATCCGTCTCTTCCCCCAGGAAACAAGGAAGTAACTCCCATTACATTCTTGGAGGAGCCAAACGGAGGAAAACATACCCGTAACAAAAAACAAAGGGCCTCCATGGATGGCCTAATAAAAATACCAGCTCTTTACAACAACGCTCATTGAAACCACATTTCTACAGAGTCCACAGGGCCTAGGAAAAGGAACCAGAAAGATCTCATTTACAAATTGTAAACAAACTCAACTTGCGAACTATGGGTAAATTTTATAGGCGATGTAAGCAGGTAAAGTGAAAATAAAATTTAAAAAAACGAGCAAGTGAGCATTCCATGAGTCAGAAGGAAACCAGGGCGAGGTGTTGATGAAAGAGGATGCTCACTGGAGGTGCTCCCATCCCACTGAACGAGGGTGCAAGGACCTCACACTGAAGGGCGTGTGCAAGGACCTCACACTGTGGAAGAAAGCTGTTCCTTTCATGGCCACCCAGATGCAGACGCAGAGGAGTGGTCTGGGGACACGACAATCCTGTGCAAGACACAGCTCCAGCTGCCCATTTCCCACCACGAGGCCACGCCGCTGGATAGCCACCCATCCACCGGTGGCACGCCTGGCCATGCAGCAGTCCCCTCCCCGGGGAGGGCCAGCGGTGGCCAGGCCTTCAACTCATGCTTCTGTGGTGGAACCCTCCATATCCAAACCATGACGGTCACGGTTTCATTAAGAAGTAATTCTAAAGTCACGTCACAAAATCCACAAGAAGTAAGTGAGCAATCACCAGACAACACGTTCTGAGAGCCTTAGAATCCAAGCAGGCATATCTCTCCATAGGACTCAGTGAGCAAGACACAGCATGCCGCGGTCACAATCATGAGAGCAGTGCCGATCACGCAAAGCTTCTTTAAGTGCTGAGTATTTTAAGTGACGGTCGGGCTTGAATTGGTTTGGAGGAAACCCTGGGATGGCTTCCATGCATGCATTGTACATGAATCTTGATAGCACAGAGGCTGGGCACACCTAGCCTAGAGGACGCTCTGCACACTGGCTTTGCACGCTGGCTCTGCACACTGGCTCTGCACACTGGCTCTGCACGCTGGCTCTGCACGCTGACTGCGCACTGGTTCCTGTACACTGGTTCCTGCACACTGGCTCTGCACACTGACTCTGCACACTGGCTCTGCACACTGGCTCTGCACACTGGTTCCTGCACACTGGCTCTGCACACTGGCTCTGCACGCTGACTCTGCAGACTGGTTCCTGCATGCTGGCTCTGCACACTGACTCTACACACTGGTTCCTGCACACTGGCTCTGCACACTGGCTCTGCACACTGGCTCTGCACGCTGGCTTTGCACACTGGTTCTGCATGCTGGCTCTGCACACTGACTGCACACTGGTTCCTGCACACTGGCTCTGCACACTGGCTCTGTACACTGGCTCTGCACACTGGCTCTGCACACTGGCCCTGCACACTGGTTCTGCACGCTGGCTCTGCACACTGGTTCTGCATACTGGCTCTGCACGCTGGCTTTGCACACTGGTTCTGCACACTGGCTCTGCACGCTGGTTCTGCAGACTGGTTCTGCACACTGGCTCTGCACGCTGACTGCACACTGGTTCCTGCACACTGGCTCTGCACACTGGCTCTGCACACTAGATCTGCACGCTGGTTTAGCAGTGGCTTCTCTGCAGTGGATAAGTTTCACCAGTAAGACACACCGATATCTATGTCTTCTCCTAGAAGCCCATCCAGATGATGCCCGAGCTCTCCTTGTCTAGGACTCTGTTTACCTTTCCAAGCTCAGCCTTAGGCAGTCCATAGCCTTTCCCTAAAAGGGTGGTGGAGAATTTAAAGTCTTCTACTCCAGACAATCTCTTTTGTTGCTCTTCAACTCTGCCTTTGTGACATAAAAAGGGACATAAAGAGTGCATAAATAAATAAGCATCGTGATGCTTGAATAAACATTACTTACGAACACTGAAATTTGGAGTTCCTACTCTTTACACATCATGAAATATTATTCTTTCAAAAATTCTCGCCTTTCAATACGTAAGAAGACTCCTCCACTCAAAGGTCGTTCAAGGGCACGCGGCGATAGCACCTGGCTCGCAGTGCAGGCCACGCTTTTGTGCAAGCGTATGCGTTTGTTCTTGAGCCACAACCAAGTGATGATGCGACGGGACACGCATGTGGTGCAGCTGGGCCCTGAAAACACAGTGGCCCGGCTTCCGGCTGCGGTTCCTTCCCGCGTGTGCCGTTCATGGCTCTGTCTAATGCAGGGCCTGCCTCTCCTCGAGCCCCGGGGTTCCCGCAGCCCCGCTGCCCCACACCAGGACTCCATTCTGGGCTCCTACCTGATTGGCCCAGCCTACAGAGAGACGAGAGCCAGGCCCCCTCCTTCGGCAGCTGCTGAGCAAATGCTGGCAGACACGTTAGTCAAACCGCGCCATCCCTGTCCCTTGAAACTGTCTGGACCCGATCCTTGATAGATGAGTTCCACCTGCAATCACTCGCTCTGCCCCCGGCGGGCTCTGTTGCCTGGGCGGCACAGACAAACCTTCCTCTCGGTGGACGGCAAAGGCCTGCGAGGGCCCAGTGGCTGTTTTTCAGACAGGAAGATTGTTTTCCTTCTGCGATAGTTATTAATTTCCACGCCTGCCCCAGGTGGCAGGGTGGCTGGCGTTGCAGGCTGGGTCTGTGGACAGTCCTTCCTCGGCCGCGCCTCCCCCACCGCAGGGAGCCTTCGAGTCATCGGATGATTATCAGCAGGCGTATTCCCACGGATGGTAAGCACCATCCCCAGGCGCGGAGGCTCAGCATCACCAAGCCAACGATCGTCCGTTCCTGCAAAAGCAGAAGCTCCAGAGAGTGTTCTGACAAGCCCCCACCCAACCCTGGCCCACGGACTCCTCCGTGTGGCAGGCCTCTGCTTCTGTACGGAACTCCTCTCCCGCCTCCCCTCCCGCTCACACATGTAGTTTGGAGGAGTATCTGGGTTTCTGGAAAGTTTCTTTCTACTGGAACTGATTAGCATCACTTAAGAAATGCATTAGTTACAGTGCTATTGCAGAGTGTGGAAACCTCACAGAATCTCAGCTCTGGCCATGCAGCCGCAGTGCGCCAGCTGGAGGAAAGCAAGCGAATGCGCATTGTTCTTCTTCTCATGGACCCCCTGCTCTGGGTTCTGTGGATGGACACCGATTTAAAGGAGGATATTCACCAGAGCCAGTCACCTGCCCGGCTGCGGGGCTGCTTCCTCATGGGACAAAAACGCTGCACTTCCTGCAGCAGCAAACGCCACCACACTCCATTTTAGGATCCCACACAACAAATCCAATCTAGCCTTCTCTGTCTTCTGTTCCCTGGCCAAGGCCCTAGATAGCGTGGCACGTGGGCTATGCCACACAAGGGGGTGTGATAGGGGACCCCACACCTGCTCACTGTGGAGATGACTAGGAATGACACTCCGGATGATACCTGGATGAGATACCTCCAAGTATTCCATACCTGAAGAACTGTATCCAGAACATGAGGGTCTCCAAACCCTAATGTAGACCGGTTACACTGATAGAACAGAGAATCGAAACGTGTGCGGAAAGGCAGTCAGAATCACTGCAGGTCACTGTGTTTTGTTCCAGGTCTTTCTTCTCCCTCCCTCTCTTCTTTTCTCTCTTTCTGTCTCTCTCTGTCTCTGTCTCTCTCTGTCTCTGCCTTTCTCTGTCTCTGTCTCTCTCTCTGTCTCTCTCTGTCTCTGCCTTTCTCTGTCTCTCTCTGTCTCTGTCTCTCTCTTTCTCTCTCTGTCTCTCTCTCTGTCTCTCCCTCTCTCTGTCTCTCCCCCGAGGTGAGCTGAGATTCCCCCCATGCTGCCTGGCCTTACCACGGCCCTAGCCATGAGAGGCTGGCTGACTGGACTATGATCTCTAACACTGATTCAAAATAAATCTTCCAGCCTTTTAAGATCCTGCCCCCACCCCCCGGAGATATTTGTCACAATGATGAAAAGTCTAAGACAGTAAATAAAAGAATAATTTCTCACCGTTTCCATCCATCAGATTTGAGGGGGGAAAAAAAGGATTGGTGTTGTCAAATGTGTGTTTAAAGGCTTACTCTATGCCGTTGCTCTTGTGTGATTTATACGTGGCACATCAGTCAACTCTCACGCCAGCCCTTGAGAGCAGAATTATTATTATCATCATTTACTTCCCATGATCTAAAATTCAAAACTAGAGAGAAGCTTGAATAAGTTATGGCATATTAGCTGTATCGAGTACGACGCAGTCACTTCACATGAAGCTAATCCACATGGGCTGGTTTAGAACTACCTGCAGGATGTGCCGCTCACTGAAATTCCACTTCACACAGTGGCTGCCTTGCTAATTTCCCATTTGTTTGCGAGGAGGGGGAGGAGGTGAAGGAGGAGAGGCGCGATCAGAACGGGAAAGAGACTGCCCACATTTGCACAAGCACGCTCTGGGGAAACCCGGTCGCATTTTGGGAAAGAAGAGGAAAACGTTTTATTTCCTCCGTGTACAGTTTTTATATTGTCTTCACCTTTTGAAAATAAACGTTCTCGTGCATGATTTCCGTGACCAAACTGTTAAAAATACCAGTGACATCAGTTCCTGATAACGGGTCTGTGGAGGATGAACGCAGGAGAGAAAGGCCACGGCTTGTCCTCTGACTCAGCCCTAACGTTTCCTGCTCCAAGAGAAACACATAAAGCATCTTCTTCAGAAAGCGTGTCTCTACAAGCCCAATCTCAGACCTATTCATCTCCTCTTGTAGAGCAATTTTACTGTACTAATGCATGCACATAAAATTGCATGCATACATATACATACATTAAGTTCAAACATCAGAAATAGCTGTGCTTGTTGGTTAACTGTTGCAATGCCTTCTCTTAACTCTATAAATCATCATCCTGATGCCACCGCCCACCCCTCCATTTACGAAGAAAAGAGAGCGAGGGTTCCTCTTCTTCAAAGAACGCGCTAGGTTGGCATCCAGAATTCATACACCCTAATGAGGACATTTATGATTTGATCATTTCCTAACTACAAGTTTGCAAGATTATATGCGAAACTAAAGGTTCCAGTTTCTTCCCTCAACACCTGGGGCTCTTTTGGTCAGTTTCCTTCGGCCTGGCTGGCGTAGCGATGGCTGTGATGATTCAGGGTGAGGCATTGCCTTCAGTGTCCTTCCTTCCGGCATCTTCCAGCTTGGGATTTCCAGGGCCCTGCCTGTCTTCGCAGTCCCTTTCCCCCTTCGCCCCGTCGAAATCCCATGGCATTCTCCCCGCCTCCATTATTCTCGAGCATGCTCACTGTCTGCCCGGACCCCAAACGTCTCCTTGACAAACCTCACTGTGAGGGGAGACCTGGCTCTCCTAACACACTGTGACTCAGACACAATCATAGGAATGCCCGAGGGCCGCACCCCTACATCTTCCCGCCGACCATAGTCAGCACCCCCTTGCCCAACTTTCCGCCTGGCTCTCCGTGAACTCTAGTCTCTATTGCCTGCCGGTTTCTGCGCACATCTGCTCCTCACAGGCTCTGCAGTCACTCTTCCTGCCCTTCCCTCCCTGCCCTTCCCTCCCCTCCTTCCCTCCCTTCCCTTCCCTCCCCCCTTCCCTGACTGCCCTTCCCTCCCCCTTCCCTCCCTGCCCTTCCCTCCCCCCTTCCCTGACTGCCCTTCCCTCCCATTCGTTTCAGGCATTTCCTGGATTATCCTTACGAATGTGGAAGCCTGAGAGTTCCCAATTTAAAAGAAAGAAAAGCAACATTTTTCCCTTGACCTCAGCCTCTGGACCAACTACTGCTCCCTTTCTCCCTGAGTCATTTCTCCTCCCCTCTGGGAGCCTCGAGTATGCCGCCTGTCCTCAAATGGGGAAATGTTTCCCTCACCCATGGCTAGTTTTAGAGCACAGCTTTCTCGATAAGGACATATACTATAAGTCACCATCCTTGTCTTTTTTTTTATTTGTTTCAGGACTGGGCCTTGAACTCAGGGCCTAGGCACTGTCCCTTAGCACTCAAAGTCGGGTCTGTACCACTTGGGCCACAGCACCGCTTCGTCTCCTATTCTAGCTCTTTGGTGGTTAATTGGAGGTCAGAGTCTCATGGACTTTCCTGCCTAGCTGGCTTCCAACCTCTCTCCTCCTATCTCAGTCACCTAAGTAGCTGGGATTACAGATGTGAGCCACCAGGGACTGGCTACTGCCCTTGATTTTGATTAGTTTGAAGAACTATTTAGTTCTAGCTAAGATATTTTCATGAATGAAATAGTGAGTTACATTCCAAACTTTTCTAAATGTCTGTGATTATATAGATGATAGACAGATAGTTAGGCAGGTAGCAAAGATACGGATCTAGAGGCAGATATAGATGTAAGCTTTAGAGATGGAAAGGTCTGATCTGATGAAAACAAACACAAAGTCAAAATATCACTGCCTTCTTTCTCTGGTCACTTGAGAACATTCTCATTACAGGATGACAGGAGGACAGCCCCGGGCCATTTTCTCTGCTAAACTCACATGAAACTCAGCTACTTTGATCCAAACCTTTTGAAAAGATAAGACTGGGGTTGTGGTTAAAGCCTTCCCTGACATATGTCAAACAGGACCCAGGCTTAAAGCCACCGGGCTTAAGACAAAGAACAAAGCGCTCCTGAGTCTGCGCACAGCAGATCTGCTAGTCTAAGGGGACAAACTGCCTGGAACCCGGGCTTTTCTTTTCAAATGAAGCCCCCTTTACTTTACTTTTGCAGGACAGTCATAATAGCTCCCGCCATTTGCTTAGAATATTTTTCAAGCGAATTACCTGCCAGCTCTCATTAAAATCATGAGTGGCATTTTTAACGCGCCTGTCCCTCTGAGGGTCCTTTGTGGACACTGGCGAGGTGGCATCCAGTACTGGCCCACGGTGACGTGTCCCATCAATGGCAGGGATACAGCCAGGGAAACGCGGAGCCAAAACAAGTTAACCCCGGGGCTCGGGCGGGTCCTAGGTCAGACACCCAACGCTCTCCGGCCCCCCAGGACACTTAGGGTTGCTGGCAGACGGACAGAGGTGCCAGCCTTCGAGATCTCTCCCCTTCCTCGTTTCCGACCAGGATGTCAGCCTCCACACCTTCAGTGTCTCCAGCCTCAGAGGCAGATCACCAGGGAGCTCACCCTTCGGGGCCTCATTCCGAGCGTCCGTGAGAGCGTCTCACTCGCTGTATCATAGCTTCTACTGCAAGCCGCCCTTTCCTCTTGGATGAGCTTCCACCCCACCAAGCAGAGCTTGTGCTGAGACCTGTACGTACAAAAAGGAAATAGAACCAACCGAAGGTCTCACTCCTTTCACTCACACATTTAGTTCAACACGTTTGTTACACACACACACACACACACACACACACACACACAATCATACACAAGGCTAGGCCCAGGGAAAACAGTCTTGAACTGAGTTAAGCATTTGCCTACATTAGGACATTTCATTGTGCTTAAAAAGCAACCCCAAGGGCTGGGGATATCGCCTAGTGGCAAGAGTGCCTGCCTCGGATACACGAGGCCCTAGGTTCGATTCCCCAGCACCACATATACAGAAAACGGCCAGAAGTGGCGCTGTAGCTCAAGTGGCAGAGTGCTAGCCTTGAGCGGGAAGAAGCCAGGGACAGTGCTCAGGCCCTGAGTCCAAGGCCCAGGACTGGCCAAAAAAATAAATAAATAAATAAAATAAAAATAAAAAGCAACCCCAAATCGTGCTCCGCTATCTGTTTCCTTCTCGCTGGGAGCGGGGCCTTTGCAGCGGCTCAGGCTGAGAACGTGGGCCAGCTGCCCCCGGGGGGGGGGGGGGCGGGGGGGGGAGGGAAGGGGGAGGGGAGCTGGGAAATCTCTGCGCAGCTCTTGACAAATCACCTCTGCTGCTGGGTTGTGTGGATCTGGAGGTGCTATGATGTGAAATGAGCAAGGTAAATTCCGTCACGGTTTTCCCGCCAGAAGCAGACAGGCTGAGAAAGCCGTCGCCCGCCGAGGGTGCCCCGCATGGGGAAGTCCCGCGCGGAGGAAGGAACGCGTCCCGGCTCCAACGGCGTGAGCAATTAGCATACCCCGGGGAAAGCCTGGGGGTGCCCGGAGGACGGGACGCCCGGAGGACGGGACGCCCGGAGGACGGGACGCCCGGAGGACGGGACGCCCGGAGGACAGGACGCCCGGAGGACAGGACGCCCGGAGGACAGGACGCCCGGAGGACAGGACGCCCGGAGGACAGGACGCCCGGAGGACAGGACGCCCGGAGGACAGGACGCCCGGAGGACAGGACGCCCGGAGGACAGGACGCCCGGAGGACGGGACGCCCGGAGGACGGGACGCCCGGAGGACAGGACGCCCGGAGGACAGGACGCCCGGAGGACAGCTCATCCAGGCCCTGAAGCTGCGGCCAGCCCCGGGGCGGTGCGTGCTGCTGGCCCTGGAGCCAGCGGCTTTCGTCGCGGTGGTTGGCGTGGAGGGTGGGAGGGGAGACGCGGGGTCCTCCCGGGGGAGCAGGTGGCGCGGAGGCCTGGGTGGGAGACTGGTTTCAAAGCCGGGGATGTGGGGTCCGGGTGACGGGAGGTGGGCCGCGAAGGCGAGAAGGGAGGAAGAACCCGTCGCGATGTTCCCGGGGAGCACAGGCAGAAGGCGCGGCACGGGGGAGGCAGAGGGGCTCCTGTGGGAGCAGCCGGGACGGAGCCCAGGACTGAGACCGGGGCTGGTCGTTTCAAAGCGGAAGGGCCCGGTGCTTCCTCCATCGCGAAGGCTGTGCAGGAATTCCCAGACGAAGAGAAGTGGGGACGCAGCCCCAGGCGGCCCTGGCATTTGGTGTGGGGGCTCTGCGGTGAATCCAGCGGGAGCGGCGCACGTGACACACAGAGCCAAGACCGGAGCTGCAGAAAGTCTCCAGGAAGGAGACATGGCGAGCCCGGACGCCCGTGCTCTGGGTGGAGGCGAACGGAACCGGCAGATCACAAGCAGGTCCTCGGGAAAGAGGCCAGACTCTCCGAGCTTCGAGGCTGGACGGCCATGACAATACTGAAAACGGCGACTGAAGGCCCCGAGGAGAGGGGCAGGGTGAGGCCGGGACGGAGTCCTGGAGCTGCAGTGGCTGCGTGAAGACGCTCTTCTGCCTGAAGCAGACTCACCGCCTTCCCCTCTCAGCCTCCCTGCCGGCCTTTGACTGTGTTTCTCCCTCTATCCCGAACCCCCTTCCCTGACATTGACCGCGACTCATCCATTGCCTTCCATGAGATCTTGTCTAACGCAAGATTGGCCATGCCCTTTCCAGACTCGACCTTTCAAAATATCAGTGGCCAGCGTGCCGCGGATTTGCTGACTTTTTTCCACGTCAGGGTTAGGCTGCAGAGCATCCATCTCTCAGGTACTTGATGAATCATAAGCCCTCAAAGACAAGTTGAATTTGTTGAATGCATTCACCGAAGAAGGAAATGTGGAAGATGTTGCCGAACTTTCCCAATTCCCGCCTCGGGAAGAGGGAAGGTTCTGGAGATGGAGGCGGTTTTAAGAGAGAGGTGATGTGTTGGTGTTCAGTGTATTGGATGCGAGGATGTGTGGCCGAGGAGGAGGAGGAAGGAAGCCACAGACCCGCTGAGGAGCCCCTCGGATGAACAGAAAAGCCGTCCCAGTGGGTGAGCGCAAGCCGTGGAAAGTGCAGAGGGCAAAGGGGAGAACCGAGCTAAACAATCTATAAAGCAATACCCACAATGGCTTCCATCCATGATAGCTATGAAGACGGGCCAGGGCGGGCATCGTGTGAAGATGGTGCTTCAAGTGGTAGACGATGTTAGAAAAAAAAAAATGGCCTTAAAAAGAGAAAGGTGGCCGTGGTGAATGTGAAGAAATCACCATGGCGTGGCTTCTCATGTCTCCCAGAAATAAGCGGGCACCTAGCTGCCAATGGCTTTACCGCAACACCCTTGCCGCCCTCCGCCTCCTTCCCTGCCACTCCTGAACTTCCTGAAGGGTTCCTGCCACCAGGCTGGGCCCCAGCCTCCTCCGCCTCCCTCCACACGGCGCCTCTGTCGCCCCGGCCTCTAGAGCCGTCTTCCCGTGGTCTGCACTGCCCGGTCGCTGATCTCACCTCTGACACTGTATCAAGCACCTCATCCTAAGAGCTGCTCCCCAGGACTGTATCCGAAAGTGCTACCGGCGGCATTTAGGTAAGCTTTCACTTGCTAAACAGGTAAACAGGCAGGCATCCCCGTCTCTCTACATCTCATTCTGCGTTATTCTGATGTTTGTCTTGGCCGTCCAGAGCATGTTTGGAAACATGATGAGGCTCTATTTGAACAGGCTAGGAAGGTGCTTTTTCGTATCTACTCGTGCCGTGCGTTCTCTGGGCCAACCCACCCAGCTAAGGCGACAACACTCACATCCTGCGGTTTCAGTCTGCATTTTGATGGCGACTTCAGCCCCACGGAGGACATAGCCAGCTTGGAAACGTTCACGTGAGGCCTAAGCACCAGCTCAGCCATCGCAGTCGTGGTGAGGAGAGTGGGGGGGAAGCACAGTGCGTGCGCGGAGCACTGACTCCGCCTGGCTCTGTGGAGAGGCCGGAAGGAAGCGGGTCCCGGCACGGTGGACGGTCCCAGGCCCTCTGGGTCCGGGTTGGGAGAGCTCAGAGTGTGTGCTGTGGCCCGCAGCCGCTCAAGGCCTTGGGGAGGACGCTGGGGGCTGGGCCTGTGGTCAATCAACCCCGCCCCTTCCCCACCCCCCAACATATCACGCAGTGTAGTTACTCCTCTGTTCGGCTCCAGAAAGGCTTCCACACGTTGTTGTTGTTGTTGTTGTTGTTGTTGTTGTTGTGCTCTTAAGTCTTTGTAATGTTTCCACAGCTCAATCTATACTGGACATGCTGATGAAGTGTTTGTTAGCGGGTGTAGCCATGGTGGCACCGGTGGGGAGGAGTGGGGGGCTGATCCTCTCCCTCCCCCATCACAGCCCTGGATTCCCCCCCCCCCGCCCCCGGAAGCTTCTCTGAGCAGTCCTGAGGCCCTCGGCAATCTGCTCATCTGTGGCGGGGCCGGCCGTCCCTCTGGGTGGCCGCGGGGTCCCAGGGCATGGAGCGGGCCCGCCAGTCCTCCTGCGCTCGAGCGACAGGCACGGTTCCGGAGCTGCCGCGCGCGCCCTCCGGTGCCCTCCGCGAGACCTCGGCTCCATCCCTGGCCCCCGGGGCCTGGCGCACAAAAGAACGGAGAGCGCCCCTGCAATAGAGCCCTTGATGCATTGAAGCTGCGCGAGTGGAGTCGCTTTTCATCCTTCCCTTTACATCTGAACGATTGTACTGAGCTTTTAAGGTCTGTGCCAGTTAACTAGGGCATTTTAGTAATCTATTTTTAATATGTACCAGCTTCTGTTCTTTTTAGTTCTGCCTTAAGACATACTTTTATCTTTAATGGTATGCGAACATCATCAAAAAATGTGAGTTCTCCATTACACGACAACTCATAATGAGTCTTAATGAAGCGGGGAACAGCTGTTTAAAGCTCCCTGAAATAGCTTTCCGAGCAGCCCCGGCTGGCGATCGCCTTGCCGCGGGACCGGCCGCCTGCCTCTCAGAACTGCCGCGAACACAAAGGGAAGGGGGCCGGGGAACCCTCTCTCCAGTTTCTTTAGATATCTTATTCTAATCAGAGTGCTAATAGCCACAATGAATTACTGCACGATGAAGCTTCAGCTCAACGCCTTTCACCTTTTTAATTATATTTCTTCATGGAGCAGAAAAGAAAGCAAATGTTACTGTGCTAATTTTTTTTTTAAAGAATTCATGTCCTCGGTGAAAATGAGAGGGGAGAGAGAACACAGAACAAACTTTTTTTTTAATTAAGCCGGAAACACATTACAAAATGTTAAAATTAAGCGAGGCCCAGACGATTTCAAGTAAGATCTACAACCTGAGATTGAAAGGGCCTCCGCTTCACCGTACAGCTAAACTAAAACAAACTCCCGGCGTGAACTTAATCTCGTTCTCTTCTTCATTTACGTCTACCTCCCTTTATTTTGATTTCTACGTGTCAGGAGCCTCTGAAGAAAAGCTAATACCTAGGATATTCCCACTTCTCCATCCCCGTCTCATTCGTTGTTGTCCTCTACCTGGATCTTTCCTCCTGGCTCTCTTTGGCTCCTTCTGTGTGAGCTCCCGCTGCAGCTGAAGCGCTGCCCTCACCTTTGGTCAGGTGGGGTGCACGTGGTCTGGTGAGTGGCAGGAGGGGCGGGAGTGGGCACGCAGCATGGCCCTTCCTCCACAGCGATTCAGGAACTGACGAACGCACGCTTGGCCAGCAAAGAGCGCCGTCTCTCCCTCATCTGGGACAGGCCCCGAGGCAGCGGCTGGCACAGGAACATGCTAAGTGCCCACGTATATCTCTAAACGAGTAAATGAATGCCACGGTAACCAACTATAATGACTAGACGCTAGCACAACTTAGAAAGGCAAAGAAAAATAGAAGAGAATTCACGGGGTGAAGGGGGCCTGCAGGAAGGTATCAGGCGGAGCTAAAAAGACTGTAGTAAAACACAAGTGAAGATTACGTGTAATTTAAAAAGTGATGCAGGTAGAGAAGTAAACTGCAAACATTTGCATAGAGAGAGTAGCAGAGAAAATAGGTTAAGTGACAAGCAACACTGTGAAATAAAGTTCAGAAACAGTTCTAAAGTGAAAGATGTGATCTTACAAACCCAATATATGAGTTCTTTCAAGTTCACGAAGTCCAATCCTTCCAGATATACTAAATGCCAAAGAAGGCCTTGTGCGGAGAAAGACCAAGCCATTCCTCCAAACATAAAGCAAACACCAGAGCCCAAAGCCCACTGTGGGGAGGCTGGTAGGGGCGAGGGGAATTGCCCAGTTTGACACGGGCTTCTGTGCCATGCACGCGGCTGGAGAGGAGGAGCTGAGCGGACGGGCACAGAAAAGCCAGCCGGGGAGCGAGCTTCCGTCTCATGGTTGAATGCTGATACACAGCAAAGGGGTTTGCATCTAGAGCGTCTGAGCCAAGTGTTTAATTCAATAGGCTCCGTGGGGTTCGAAGGAAAGGATAAATGAGATCTTGTGCTAACCAGATTCAGGATTTTACCAACCATGAGTGACTGAAACTCACTCTTTTAAATAATAACTATGTGTAGTTTACCGGCTTTTCCATGATTACGCAGAACTAAATGCAAAAGAATATAAGGTTGTAGAGTAAATCCTTTCTCTCTATTTAGAGACTGGATGAAAACCTTTAGTTAACCTAAAGAATGGTCTTTGGGTTCAGTTTTGATTCTTAGTCGGTGGCTTCCTAGCTCTACTTTTTCTCCACTTTGACCCACTCTGCAGGTCATTTTCCTGTATTAGGGAGAATATTACTTTAAAAAAAATCCTTTTCAAAAGATAATGGCTTACACTTTCCTTTAGGTTCTGGGTTTTCCCCGATCTTGTCACCTTCCCTCCTCTCTTAAAATTGCAGCTCTCTGTGACCTGTAACTGGCTTTCCCTCACTCCCAGTGGCATTCTTTCCAGGCCGAGGTTGAAAATCCTGAATTTCAGGCCCACTCCCCCAACCCAGTGCTGTCTTACTTCTCCAAGAAGAGGAATGTTCTACGGAACATCCAGAACAAGACTGCACAAAGAGTAGACCAAAACATAGTTCTCGCATAGACGAATCCTGGCTCCATTACGCTTCTTGCATGGTCAGCAGAATCTACAGCCACACTGCCTGTCGGCGGGGAAGGTACCTACAGGAGTGTCTAGATGTCTCGGTATGAAATTCAGCTCAAAAGCTGTTTTCTCAGTAACTTAACTGTCATTTGGGCCAATTCATTTCATGGAGAGAGGACTGTTATGTATTGTACAAAGTATTTTATCTCAAAACTAACATTCAAATTATATATATATATATCATATATACACCCATACGTAAGACAAAATATCTAAGAAGAAAATCTAGGCAACCCCTTTTAATTTCCAATTTTGAGTTGGAAACTGGCGACCCCATGGAGAGTATAAAGGTCCAGCTGAGCAAGCAACGAAGCCCCCAGGACACAAACATATTACGAGAGATACTCTTGTCTTTCTGCCGCATTGAATGGTGATGAACTGAAGGAAAAGAGAAAGGTTCAGGCCTGGTTGCAAATTAAAATAGGCTCTTACCTATAAAAAGAGTAAATTACTTCTGAGTTGAAATAACTAAGTAATTCCTAAATACTAAGTTTAGCCTTTGTGGTGTCTTCTTAACATAAATGCCACATTTTAATATACCAGCTCGAATTTCCATGCTTCTAGTCATCCGTTTTTGCCTCTTCCATACAGTATCTCCTCCTCCTCACAACCGTTTATCAGAAATGATCAACACGTCTTGCCAATGTAAAGTTTAAAACCGAGGGAGAAGGGGGATAATAAGCATATTGTTAATAACAAAGAACTTGTAAGTAAAGTAAGATATTTTGACATTAATATACTCTGGGTTCTCAGAGTATATTTGCCAGAACGTCTACAGAAAAGAGTACAAACACAAGAACACGAGCTCTTCCAACTCAGGAAGGCACGGCGAGTCATTTTCATCATAAACCCCTAGCTTCATTCACACACCTACGTCCTAGAACCAACCCACTTCCGCACTCAATAACTAGCACCCCGTGGAAACTGCCCAGTTCTAGGAGAAATCCTTAGGGCAAATTCAAGAGGCTCTGCTACCTTCTGTCCTCAAGCCACGATAAGCAGCCCACCGGCTCCTGGGGCAGGAGCACGGCAGGCGGCCATGTTGGAAACAAACGAGAAGGAAGGTCCTATGAAAACAAATTAATAACCACCACGCACCAGGAAGAGCTGAGCTAAGAACAGAAAGCCCATCACAATGACCTAAGAGGCCTGGACTCACCACGTACACACCAAAGGGAAACCGGAAAGGATGGATGAGGCCCTATGGAGCTAATTTGTGTGACAACCAAAGTGTTCATAGGTTAAAGAGACCAAAAACACCAAAGTCAGCTGAGTGATGATTGCTATGGAAATTACGGGTGTGGTCCGCCCCACTCCCCCCTACCCCCCACCGCCCCACCCCCCACCCCCCCCACCCCTGCTGGGTCCCCTACTCTCGTCCTAGGCCGACACAGCCGTCTAAAGGCCTCACCCTACGTGGAGAGGTTGCTCACTGCTGCCTTTGAAAACCGTACAGGAACGTCTTTCCACAGATTAATAATCACACATACAGCCCGCACACAATTTCGTCCGAAACAGAAATTTCCTTCTGAAGGAACTCCCAAGGCGTAGGCAGCCGTTTCTCTTCTTGCCATGAGTTCACGGCACACCCCAGGAACTTTATGTTTAACCTGGTGACAAAGAATTGATGTCCACCGGCGTGGAAGTGAACGACGCACAATTCTTAACCGTAAAACAGACTCCGTCGGCCAACGAGCTTAGTGCTTTAACCTGGGATGTCGAATGATGGCGTCCTGGGGTAACTAGAGTTTATCTGGGATAATTAAATAATTATGTTCCCTGCTGAGGTCTAGCGGGCAATGCTAGGGCCACGTGGTCCTTCCTCACCCAGCACAAGTGTTCACGCACACACACACACACACACGCACACACACATGTTCTCTTCTCTGTTATAACATCATTCCAGAGATCTCTGCACGGGGTAAGCCAGTGTGGAGGACAGATAGGAAGGCCATGATCGTCGTGATTTCTTCGTGAAATGCATGGGTCCCTTGCTCTCTCAGCACAAGGGGGACCCTGTGTCCTGTGCTCTCCATTAGACCCATAAAGATGGTTTATGACTTACGAGGTATTATGTGACTCTACAGCGAATGGTGATAGTCCCACAAGGAAGGCAGATGCACAGAAAAGTCATTTCCTTTTCCTCTGATTCATATTTATTTCTACTAATTAGTCATTTTATTTTTCTGTGATTCATATTTATTTCTATTAGTCATTGTACTTTTCTGTGATTCATATTTATTACTAGTAGTCATCGTATTATTTCTGACATTTTTCCAGAAATTTTTTGAGCGTGTGCCAGCTTTTTACATAAGCAAGCCCTCGTGGGTGCTGTGTGTGTGTGCGTGTGTGTGCGCGTGCACATGCACGTGTCTGTCTGTGTGCGTGCCATTCCCTTGGTGTGCACACACATCACGGGAGGCCTGAGCAGATCCCATTCTCTCCCCGGGAGCTGAATACTGTCCTCGCCCGGGCGTGTTCTGACAGAGCCTGCCCCCCCCCATACCTCGGGATCTGAACACAACCCGCCCCCACCCCCCCAGCCGTGGGCTGGCTGGGGTCCTGCCTGTCACTCCTCCCACACAAGATCCTCTCGAAGAAGAGGCACGCACTCAGGACTGGGATGTGACTCAGGGGACCGAGAGCCGGCTTTGCAAGTGCAAGGCCCTGAGTTCAAATCCCAGAGTCTACGAAAGGCTGCACAGGCTCATCTAACTTAAATAACGAGGGGCGGGGCGGGAGGGAGCTGCCGTTTGTTTTCCAGCCGGATATTTGGTTTGGGCAAATTCAACACAACACGGCACACGGCTGACTCAGCCTGCTCCGTGGCAAAAGCAAGAAGTTGCCATGGGCCGTGAGCTCGGCACACCCACCCACACACCCAGAGAGCGTTGCTCGCCCGGGCTGACGGAGAACCTTGACGCGCAGCCTCGTCGGCACGCGCACGCTCTTCTGACACCAACGCCCTCGGCTACTTCACCCAGGGCTCGGGCGACTGGGAAAGAGAGGTCTAATTTTGGACGGTGACATGTGTTAGACACAGCTCCTCTGGAAGGATGAAGTCCTGCGGCACGCATTTGAACTCGTCCAGCTGCTTGTGGTGTCGACGTTACGTCTATATTTAACACCCCTGCTGTTCCCACCGCCATCTGCCCCCAACGGGCGGGCGACACGCCGGCTTCGTCGTTTTCGCGCGTTGCTTAGGAAACGGCACACGGCTGCTCCCCCGCGCCGCGCTCCTTCCTCCGCCCCTTCCAACCACCCAGTCCACGTCCTAGAGGCGTCAGAAGAAGACTTGGAGGTTGCTTAAAGACATGCTGCGATTTGACTTTGAAACGGAAGACGTCTAGGACACGTCTCACAGCAGAGGTGGACACCCACGTGGCTATTTAACTGACTTCTAGAAACCTCCACGGAGAAGAAGTCACATGAGCGTGTCAGGACAGCCCCTCGGAGAACTCCCACCCCGGCCCGCCTCCTCCCACCCAGGGAGTTTTCCCAGGGCATTCTCCTACGGTTGGTCCTCGGGTACTATCCAGACCTTGGGGGACTCATGGGTCAACGTGGAAAAGGAAGGAGCTCCACATGGCGAAGGACACGAGCCGGAGGGAGGGGTCCACGCAACCCACAGCATTTCAGCAGAAGAGGAAACAGAGCCGGCCGAGGACACGGCTGTAAAAGTCACTCCCGGGTGTAAAAGGATGCCGCTGCGGGTGTAGAGCAGCTCACCAAGTTGCTACGTCCGTACCATGGTACAAACCACAACAGGTCGTGCTGTTAGCACTGTCCACGGCTGAGGTGGAGTTGAGAAATCCAGACTCAGGATCGGTGCCTGAGACAAGGTCTCCACACACACACACAGGATCCAGAACCTCACGTGTGTGTGAGGACCGGAGGCAAGAACCTCACACACACACACACACACACACACACACACACACACACACACGATGAAGAGCTCCACGCCTAAGGTCCTGCGACAGGAACTCCACACGCCCAGGGAAACCACACTGCACCCCACAGAGGACGGGTCTGACCAACCTCACACAGAGTACACGTCTACGAGGTGACTGGATACGACTGAAACGTGACGACAGAAATCGAATGTGGGCCATTCACTCTCTTCTGTCTCTGTGTGATTGTTTCTCCACAAATAAAGCAGCCGTGGACTTTCCCTCTCGTGTTTCGCGTTAGTTCTATGCAACTGCATGGGACAAACGGCTCGAGACCACCTTCAGATCTGTCTGCAGTCCATCCTGCCTGTTCTGAAGAGATCGCTCTGCTATCATTGTGATGGTTGCTGTGGCCACGACACTACGCTAAGAGGATCTGGAGAGGACGTGGAAGACCCCGCAGGTGTTCTGACGACGCTGGCACTATCCACACTTTGTACTCCGAGCCAACTTTAGATTAGCAGAAAATCCCAGTCCTTCACGCGCTGCCCAGAGCCTGTCACGACCCGGTCACTGCTCAGCCAAACCGCACACCTCCCGACAGGACGAAGCCAACCTGGCTGGCGTCAGCCCGGTCCCCGGTCTCCTCGCTTACCCCGCCCAGCTCCAAATCGAGCCAAGGCGAACACAGTTAAACTGGGAAGCAAAAATAGTTGAAAGGATCGGGAGATAGGCAATCTGTTCTTCAGGATATTGGGCATCTGGCTAAGAGAAAACGACAAGTTCAAGACCATTAACTGTGCGTGAAAGAGACCCGTGACAGCCATGGCCTCTGTGAAACTTCACGATAATAATCCTCTTCTGTGGCCTCAGGACACACGGGCCCTGGGATAATAAGACAAGACTGACAGAACTGAGAGGGAAATGGAAGTCCATTCCTCATGTCATCTCCAAGGATAATGAGGTCGCATTACTTAAGGACACTGAGGATCTGAACCCTAAACTCCCACTCTGCTGGCCCATAGAAACAACCCCTTTCCTTTCCTGGAGGAGGAGGTAACCCTTTTCTGGCCCCATGGTGTTAATGCTGCTGTTTGCAGCGATGACTCCTCCTTGACAGAACTCGGACACACTCCCGGGGAAACTCAGTATGGGAGGGAGGGCGCCCTGCGGAGAATCTGAAGTCAATAAAAATCTCATCTATGTACTGAGTTCAAGTTCAGACATTGGTTTCAAACGAAGACGTTCGTCTCTAAAGGAAGAAGAAAGGCGGCCTGTAAGTCTCCCGTCTGGAATTCTAAGCACTGGTGGATGTGTTCACGAGTCAACCAGAAGGCTGAAGAAAAATGTCTGAAAACCACGGGGCCACTCCGAGGGCACGCTCCTCGTCAAGCTGATCGGATGCCTCCCATCCCACACTCTCCGGCTGCGGGGCGTCGGGACAGGACCCCGGAGCGGAAGCCACGGTGGAGACCACCAGTCCACCTGCAGCCCTCCACCTCTGCTCCTCCTCCAGAGCCTCGCCACGGCTGCCGCTCACCTCCCAGCCTTGCCGCCCGTGGACTGCGTGAACGTCCACGCTGGCGTGGCCCGGGTGCGAGGTGCATTTTGGACATGGCTTTGAGTTCCCTGGGCCAGGGAGACCATTGTGCCAACTCCGAAGCTGGGAGAATCGGGCTGGATTCCACCGACATTCGTCGGTGGCGAGGTCCACGATTACAGCTGCCACATCCGGGCCACGTGGGGAAGGGGCAGGGACGGCGGAGCCACGAGTCCTCTGTGGCATCTGGACCAATTCCTGGGGCCACGGCTTCACCAGCGGCGCCTTAAGGAGCCCCGGGGAAGCTGAGGGTCAGCTGCAGGTGGGAAGCAAGCCTGAGCCTGGCTGGGAGGGGAGCGGAGAGAAGAGCCGGCTCCCGGCTCCACCACGGGAAGCACGCGCCCCTCGCTGCTTAAATAGTGCCTCCATGACTCCACAAGAAAAGCTGATTTTGGGGTCTATCAATGCACCCGGCTACATAGCTCCTCGTGAGCGTTCTTCCAAATGCACTAGGGGAAGAGGTCAGCCTGGCCTTTCTCACAAAGCCTGGAACCCCTTCTAGAAGAGCAGAGCACAGAAAGAGGGGGGAAATGCAGTCACTATCATTAAATAAACCGTCTACACCTGACCTCAAAGTAGGCGGATTCAAATCGCTTGAAATGACCTCTCAAGTATGATCTAGCCACAAACCTGGTGAAAGAAGAATGACCTCAATCAAATACTTTTGAGAGATTTTTTTAAAAAATCAATACTCTGTTTCTATGAGCCTGCAAAGGATCAAGGCTCAGAATCAAAGTTTTTGGAAAAGGTTATGACCCTTCTTAGTTCTCAGGTCAGCAAAATACTGGGATGACGATCATCCTCTTCGAGATTTGTCTAAGCTCGCTCCAACAAGCAGAGGACCTGAGACAGACAGAGAGGAGAGAGAAAGGAAGGAAAGAAGGAACAAAGGGAGGAAAGGAAAGAGGGATGAAGGGATGGAAGAGAGGCAGAGCCTGCCAGGCCCCCAACAATGCCCCAAACTCAAACCTAATTCTCCTGCCAATTAAAAAAGATGAATAAAAGGGAACCTATGTGTACAGACATGCGTGTGTGTGTGTGTGTGTGTATCTGCATGTGTAATTGGCAAGCATTATGACAGGGGCACTGGCACTCTAATTCCTACAGGAAGAAGCGAAGAACCCGAGAATACACAAATTTCCCAGGACCCAGCATGCTCTCTCTCCTCCCAATTTATTAGAGAGCTTTCTATGCAGAAATAGCCCACCGCTCCATTGAGATGGTGAGACACGGATCTCTGACCAAGAGCTGACAAAATAGACATAGTCCCCACACTTCAAATTATGTCGTTACCTAAACAGCATCAGGCTCCTTTTCCATAGTAAGACGTAAGTTGGAAACAGGGCCCGCTCTCTCCGCTGTCTTCTCTGTTTGTCCACATAATCACCGCATGGCTGTCGAGGCAGTTCCGTTGTGTCAGCAATTTCGTTTATGTTCCCTGTTCACAAATGTTTATAAAACTACTTTTTTGTGGGGGGGGGAGTATGTTTTAAGCTGAAACATAGCAAATAAAGACCTCATCGCTTGAGAGCAATTTCTTTTGTCTACCTTGCAAAAATAGTGATGTGAATATTTAAAAAAAAATACTAGTTAATTTAAGGTATGTGACAAAGTAGGAAATAAGAACAGAGGGATGTGTGAACAGGAATGGACTCTGGAGACAAGTTTCCTTGAGCTGAGTGTGTGTGTGTGTGTGTGTGTGTGTGTGTGTGTGTGTCTGAATTTAATGGAGTATATAAACACAAGGAATAAGCTATGAACTAAGACGAGGAAGTCCACAGCATAACTCATCTTTGTAAGGGACAGGCTCCCCATGCCTGTTCAGAAAGACTGCACGCAGGCAATTGTGCATGCCCAACCAGTTTCAAAGCAATCTGAGCTTTCAGCCTACGAGAACTCTCTCAAAGCCGTGTGCAATGGTGGATTAAGGTGGGGGAGGGTTGTATAGATCACAATGAGGCTCTGTGAACTCTGTAAGCACAACCACCAACAGTTAAACTGACAATAGATCTGGAGGTCTAAACGGAGACCACTCAACTCACTCACAATGAGACGTTGAGGGTGCTTTATAATTCTTTACGAATTACTTTCTCACATGATCACATATTTAAATGATACATAAAATGAAATACAGCAAGAAGGACAGGGATGCAGAAAGGACAGCTGGCGTAGGAGGCAGAGCAATGGCTTCCGAAGATGTAGCCTGCTAATTGATGCTTAGGGATGGGAGAAGGCTGTGGCCTCCCTTATCCAGGGACCCTGTCTGCTCCAGGCCTACCCAAGAGTGGGGAGCTCTGCCCTGGATGACTGCAGCGACTCTCAACAGGCATGGCAGTCCAAATCATGCCCTGGGCACCGTTCTTAGCCTGCTGCATTGGGCTGAAGATAGAGGAGGAAACCAATGTCACACCCCCATCCCAACAACCCCAAGAACCAGGATCCCATCCCAACCTCCCAGAGAACTGGAATCCCATTCCACCAACCCCGAGAACCAGGCTCCCATCCCAACAACACAGAGAACCAGACCTGCATGTAGAAGCTCCAGGCAGGGCACAGACCTGACAGCCCCTTGAGCTAAGCCAGCATGGCCCAGGTGCAACTTCTGAACTACAGAAGATAAGCTAAGAAACTTGGGTTAGCTCAAGCCACAAAGTGTAGCGAACAGTAGAGCCCCAATAAGATGATATCGATTATAATTAAATGGGTTGACCTTTGTATGCAAAAATTTAAGGTCAGGAAAAGGTAGAAGTGAAGCTATGCTTTTGTGTATGAAAAAAAGGAAGAATGAAAAAATAATTTAGAGATGGCAGGAAGCGAGTGGAATTAAGAATGCACATGCTGGGGCTGGGGATATAGCCTAGTGGCAAGAGTGCCTGCCTCGGATACACGAGGCCCTAGGTTCGATTCCCCAGCACCACATATACAGAAAACGGCCAGAAGCGGCGCTGTGGCTCAAGTGGCCGAGTGCTAGCCTTGAGCGGGAAGAAGCCAGGGACAGTGCTCAGGCCCAGAGTCCAAGGCCCAGGACTGGCCAAAAAAAAAAAAAAAAGAATGCACATGCTAAAATGTGTGGAGCAATGATGACTACTAGAGAAACTTTTGCCTCTCTAAATAGCTTGCGAACTCAGAAATTAGACATGAATTAATATTTGTGTGTAGAAGGCAATCTATGGCACAAGTCAGACACTCAATTCTTAGTTATCCGAATGCCTACTTTGTATTTCACTCCTATTTCTCTAGCAGATAGAATGGTCTCTGGATGAAAATCTTTTCCAAAAAAAAAAAAAACTGTCAAAAGGACTTTGAGCTGCAGATCCAAATGGAGCTGTAGCTTGTGGCCTGGCTCATTTCCTGATATTCAGGGGTTATTCACACGAAACCTTAAAGAACTGAAGAATTAGAGAATGACAGAGGAGCTCGCTACCAGAGCTGGACTCAAAAATTGGTTTGGAATTTCAAAAAGGAAGGAAATACTTTGACACATTATCGACTTCTGAGGTTAAGGGTAATACTAAAATGAATTCTTGTGGTGACTATAAAAGAAGGCTTTTGAGATCGAACAAATTTAACATTTAATTTTAAGAAGTTGGCTTGGATTCAATAAGAAGAGAATTATTTTCTTTGATTTATTTTGTCAAGGCTTCTATTCCAGAAGCCCGAGACGTAGTGCAGCCAATTTTCAATAATAAGGTTTTACAAAATGTCCCTCTAGGTGCCATGGAGAATGGAACTAGAAAGTAAATTTCCATAGTCATTACCAAGGCCAGAGGTTAAAGGTTGCATCCTCTGAAATGGTGTCACCAGTCAATTTTCACTAACCTGGTCTAACTAGCTCAGCATTTCAATAATACGGTAATCAAATCTGGGAGAAGTAGTCAATCCAAGCTCAGATCTGATCTATGAATTACAATCACTGCACAGGAAGAAACTGCCTTGTAGGATAAAGTGCTCAGTCAATAATCCTGTCTCACATCGTGTGGTTAGGCCATCGGTGACATTTGTCTCCTTTTATGCAATAGAAACATGCTTATTTCCACCACAGAAATCTGTTTCTGTATTTAAAAAGATAATCTCTGTGGACAAAAAAAAAATCCCACAAAATTTTGAACACACTAAATTTCCATAACTCTTTAAGATACATTCTTTTATTGTCTAACACTTTCAAAGCAAGTGTGTTGTGTCCAAATACAAGTTACCCCATGTCACAACCATTCCAATTTCTATGGTTGACATAATGATGGTATCTATTCATGGTGTGAAATAGGGAGTCGCGATTCGAGTGTACCTTGTGCTATGTTCAAATAATGGAAATAGCATGTCCCATCATATCCAACTTGTTTCACTTTCACCTTATGTTCAAAACTCTCCTAGTTATTTTGGTATTGCAAAATGTGTGGTTGCTGAGTATATGCAACCTTCTGTGCCACAGGGTATCAGAACTTGCTGCCCACCCCACTTACCATTACCCAGCACCAAGCACCCCCAGACTGACCTCCAGCCTTCGCCTTGCAAGGCCAACATGGAGTTTCCACGTGTGCTGCCCGCCCTCTGTGCCTGGCTTACCACACCATGTCTCCTTGATCCTCAAGTAATGGGGACGCAAGGGTGGGCGTGAAGTCCGGGCCTCCACGGACGTGACATGACGCCAGGTGCGTCCGCTCACACAGGACCGGTGAGTGGCCTCTACGAGGACCAGAGAGAAACGAGTGTACCACCTTACCCACAAAGCCCAGCCGTGGAAAGGACTTTGCCACGTGATATATCAGAATAAAACCTGGACATCGTCCTGCTAGCAGAGCGTAACCACGGTCCACTCGTCTTGTGAGATCCCATCACGCATTAGTGGGCAGACGTGGGAGGTCTAATGCCAGGGGAAAGGACTGCTTAAAGGTTTTCAGTGGATGGATTGTTGTCATTTACAAATCTAAATATAAAAATGCCTTGTAACTGTGGAACACAAGAAGATTTCCATCATCAAAAGCATTATGCACTGAGCTCTAAAGAGGATCTGGTGATCAGATGCCGTCGGTTGGGTGGCGGTCGTGAGCTAGCACATGACCTGAAGACGTGAAAATAACAAGCGTCTGTGGGTCTGGGCTGGTAAGATGGCGCGCACCCTCAAGCGTCTGTGGGTCTGGGCTGGTAAGATGGCGCGCACCCTCAAGCGTCTGTGGGTCTGGGCGGGTACGATGGCGCGCACCCTCAAGCGTCTGTGGGTCTGGGCTGGTAAGATGGCGCACACCCTCAAGCGTCTGTGGGTCTGGGCTGGTAAGATGGCGCACACCCTCAAGCGTCTGTGGGTCTGGGCGGGTACAATGGCGCGCACCCTCAAGCGTCTGTGGGTCTGGGCGGGCACGATGGCGCGCACCCTCAAGGGTCTGTGGGTCTCAGCTGGTAAGATGATGCGCACCCTCCGAGCTCATGGCAGCCCAAGGTGCCGGGGCCCAGGGGCAGGATGGGTCTCTGCCTGCTTCGGGACTGTGGGGCTCAGGTTTCTATTTGTGTTTTTCTCGTCAACCTCTAGCTTTCTGCTCTCCTAATGGTCTCTACCTTGATTTCTTTTCCCACTTCCCGAGTAGGCATTATATTGGAAATCCAATTCAAAGAACCAAGGCAGAACACATCAACAGCCGAAATTTAGAGGGCAATTTCTCCCTCCGAGGGAAAGGATAGGAAGCAGGCTGTGCCCCAGCGCTGCAGACCATAATTATGCATTCATAGCCCACAACTTCCATACCAAGAGCCACAAACTGGGCTCCTTCAAACAAAGGAGATGTATGCTCCCACACCGAGGGGCCAGGAAACCCAACCAGCAGCACCAGCAGGGTCATTTCCTTCCTGGAGGCTCTGAGAGGAAACCTGTTCAGTGAATTCATCCTGGCGTTGCTGCTGGCCAGCCAACTGTGGCGGTACCCAGGCCTCCCCACACCACCCAGACTCTGCCTCTTGCCTTAGAAAAGAACTCGCCATATTGAATGCAGGACTCACCCTAAGGCCAGTGTGACCTCACCTTGGCTAGAACCGCCAGGACCCCATATCCAAATAAGGCCGCCATCACAGCCCCGGGCACACGTTAATTAGTTCCATCTATTCAAACATGATTCAGCCCTGTAGGGTTGGGCCTGGACCACTCCAAATCACGGCCAGTGGGTTGTACAAGCGGCAAGTCTGGTACCAAAAATGTACCCATGGATTGTAAGTTCACGATTTGTACCAGACGTTGTATCCACGGCAGACCCTTTTACTTCATTTTTCCTTCCAGCAAGTTTCTATCCTTTACTGGTGCAGTGTAAAAACGAAGGAGAAAAACAAAACCGGGACTCCTCTCGCTCTTGGTGAAGTGGAAACGCGTTTGTTTGGCTCCTGCGTTCGCTGGGCAGGCAGGGGTACTGGCCGTCGGTGGCGAATGACTCATCATAGTCCACAGAGACACCTGCGTGGCATCTTACAGTCTTTGTGATGTTCCCTCTGGTTTCTATTAAATTCCATGTCAGTTATCCCCTGCCCGGATGCATTAAGGGCTCCAGGCTTTCCATTTACAAAGCCCTTAGTGATGGCCAGTTGGTGAGGAAGCTAGAAGGGGCATTCGCTGCTATCTGATTTCTAAAGGAAGCTCTTCAGCAGGGACGCAGGCATTGATTGACATCGCCATGGCATTCGGTTCCTGGGCGAGTGGCAAGGCCCAGGCGTTGCAAGCAACAGCCTCTCTCCACACCCTCTCCTCGGCTCCTGTTGCTGAAGCAGCACCCGGAGAGGCCCGGTGCTTCCCGTTTCTCCCCAAGAGCCTCTGCTCACAAGGTGAGATGCACGGCACGGTCCCGCATTCTACGGCACGGTCCCGCTGCCCCATGAGACCTGCCCAGGGTGTCCAATCAGGGAGTTCAGTTATTATGCCCAATCAGAGAAGAATTAATTTACTTTAACTCTGGTGCTATTAATAGAACGTTCCTGAGCGCTTAGTAATACTGCACTATAAGAGCAAATGCTTGTCTTTTGTGTTTTGCTATAGGTATTAGTAACTCAAAATGGCTGAGCACAGCGTGATTCTAATATTGACAGGCTGATAACATAGTGTAAGGAAATGTGCTATAGGTAAGGTTCCTAAGTGTGTAATAATGTGTAATTTCCACCTTGCTCCTCTCAGGTAAGAGGGAAAAAGTGGAAACATTGCTTTTGGGGGTAAGAAATGAGTTGCAAACCCCTGCCCATGTAAGGCCATAAGTTCAAGTCTCTATATTGACAACAAAAGGAAATTTACTCTATTTAAAATACTGTAAAAATCTACACTCATTATATTGAATCTTGAGTGATCTCTGAAGATACAAATACAACTTTTCCCTCCTTGATGAAAGATGATGACTAAAGGCAGACATGTGAAATTTTATAAGGTTGGGTGTCTATTTTCACTTACACATGAGGAAACCTAACAAATAATTGAGATTTTAAAAAACTGAATATCTAAAACTAAAATTACATTAATCAAGATTTGGGTTAATGATACCGTTCTTATTTTCTCTGGGTGATTGCTATTGTGCTGTTTAAAGCTTCTAATTACAGACATTGCAGCAGAAAACCACAATTCCAGCTATTTTTTGGTCAAGCAAGGTTATTGACAGCTGGAAATGATCCTTCCAACAGGGTGAAAACTTTTGGGGGCAAGCACAAAATATGTCATGAGTGGGGAACGTGGAAGAGACTTGTTAAAAACTTTAACTTGTTAAAGTTAATAACAGATGCTGGTGAAGATGCAGTCAAAAGGGAATGCTGTCACACTGTTGATAGTAATGCAAACTTGTTCAACTACTCTGGAAAGCAGTGTGGAGGGTCCTCAAAAAACTAAACTCCCCTATGACCCAGCAATTCTACTCCTGGGCATTTATCCAGGAGACAGTAAAGCTACCAGCACAACCATGTTCATTGCAGCACTATTCACCATAGCCAAGATATGGAATCAGCCCAGATGCTGCTCTATGGATCAAGAAAATGTGAGATAGATAGATACAGATATAGATATACGTATGTATGTATATATTCACATACAGACATATACATATATGTGTATATATACATACATATATATAATCCATCCATCAGAAAGAATGATATTGTAAGGAAATGGAAAGACTTGGGGGAAAATTGTATTAAGTGAAGTAAGCCAGACCCAGAGAAACAAAGGCTACATAATATTCCTCACTTGTGGTATATAGACTGTACCAATATATCTAGAAGTAAAAACCCTGAGCCATATGCAAGTGGTTACAAATGAATTGTAGAATCGACTGTATGGAGAGCTCAAATATTGTAATTCTTTAGAAAGATCAGGATCAAAGCCCAACAAAATCAACACCAGGGAATGGTACTCGCAAGGGGGGCTGTGGGGTACAGGGGAGAGGGGAAGATGAATGCAGGGGAGGAGAGGGGAGGTGAATACAGTCAATAATTCATTGTCTATACCACAAAACTGAGAGAAGTAAGGGAAGGGTGGGGTCTGGGGGCGAGGATGTGAGAGGGGGTGACACTGTGGAGATGCACTGTACTCACGAACTGCTTTGTTAAGTAGCAACTCCTTCGTACAAGGACTTAAAGATAAATAAAAAAAAAATAAACAAATGCAAGTTCCCAAGCACTTGATAGCCTGGAAGGTCGTGGGACAGGGAATGCCGCCATGAGCCTGCCACCGGCCAGAGCGGGGTGTGCACAGCGGGGCGGGCCCCGCGGCACTGCAGACGCAGCTCTCACGCAGGAGAGCCGCTCTCCACGTGGAGCCGGGTTCAGATTCAACCAAGGATGCCAACGCTCCTCCCCGAGGCTCTGGTGGAGGAGGAAAGCAGACCAGAGCATCACGTTTTATAAAACACTGTCAGATTTATATAATAAGTAAGGCCTGGGGATGAGGAAGCTCTGTTTGCTTTTGCAATTTTGTTTTGTTTTGTTTTGTTTTGTTTCCTCTATTTGATGAAACTTCACATCTCAATTTAGTTCAGCGGTTAAACACAGATCTGCAAGTCTGGTTGGATTTTGTGCCAGTCACTTGACTGGCAGAGTTTAGACAGAGTTTCTCTTTTACAATAAGAAACTCTGCAAAGTCAGTTCTCTTAAAAAAGTTATGCCTCACACTTGTCATCTCTTGACGCGGGAAGGCACGAACTACTAGATTTATCCCTTTCAATCCAGGTTCCACAAGACTTACACTGAAATCTGAATACCTGAGAGGTGTTGTTTTTTTTCCTAACCCATCTTTTGCTTTTCAACAATTATGGAAGCTGTCAAGTCATTGTTTGTCACTTTAATTTCCAAGTTTTGTGTTGTACAACAAAAATAATTTTTTTTTTTTTGGCCAGTCCTGGGGCTTGGACTCAGGGCCTGAGCACTGTCCCTGGCTTCTTCTTGCTCAAGGCTAGCACTCTGCCACTTGAGCCACAGCGCCACTTCTGGCTATTTTCTGTATATGTGGTGCTGGGGAATTGAACCCAGGGCCTCATGTATACGAGGCAAGCACTCTTGCCACTAGGCTATATCCCCAGCCCCAAAAATAATTTTTAAAGTATCTTTTTCACTCCCTAAGTGTGACAGTAAAATGCAATCCAGGTCTCTGATGGTAGAAAACAAATATTTGCAGAAGTCTGTGAAACATCCCATGAAACCATGAACAAAACACAATAAGTGTGTCTCCATAATAGTGCAAGACAAACCTCTTCCCACTAAACCCAACGACCCGACATGAAGAGCAACAGGTAAGCAGAAACCTAAGTCGCCAAGAAAACAACGGGTGTTCTTTGCAGCCCTTGCCCGGCAAGGCTTCTGCCACTGATGCGACACCTCCACCCGTTTGCTTTCGCTGCTTCTCAGACGGGGTCTGGTGTGTTTGCCTGTGCGAGCCTCGGATTGCAGTCCATCTGCTGTGCCTCTCACTTAGCTGGGATTAAAGTTGTGAAACGCCACACCCTGCTAATTTGTTGTTGTTGTTGTTGTTGCTTAGGCTGGCCTTTCGATCTCTTCCGTCGAGTATCTGAGATTAGGGGTGGGAGCTACCACGCTCAGTTGTGAGGGCGTTGAAATCTGTGGATCGCATGCAAGAGGAGAGGTGGCTCCTGTTCCTTCTTCCACCCCACTTCCCTGTGTCCCCACTGGCTGACCCAGGCTCCCAGCAAAGAGTGACCTGACCCGTGATGCACCACCTCCACCACACCGTCCACCACACCCCCCCACCCCCTCCCACCCCCGCAGAGAGCAGCACTGCCCCTCCCTGCAGACCCCGGCCTCGCTTCGAGTCTCCCCCATCTTCACCCCCTGCTCCCCTTCCCTGGATGCTGGGAGCCCCCACCACCCAGTGCCCCCTGCCGCCTCTCCGGGAACTTCAAACTCAGATCGCTCTCCTTGTGTGCTTGGATCTTCCCACTGTCCTGAGGTGGAGTTTAAAAAATGGCATAAAGAACACAGGTGGAAATGACCAGGCTCAGTTCCACCCGGGAGAGGAGACGGGAGAGGACACTAGTGAGCGGGGATGCAGGCGTGAGAACACACGTGACCCGAGAGGAGTCGCACAAGGACGAGGTGTGATGGGGATGCAGCGCCCTCGGGCACCAGTGCTGGAATCACAGAGGTGGGAAGATGGACGTAAGACCCCTGCTTCCTGCCATGCTTGCACTCAGTCATCCCTCTGTGCCGCATCAGAGCCAGTGCCCTGCCCCCTCTTTCCAGGGTCACGTCCTGTCTTAGACACGCTTCCCACCCTCTGTTAGCTCCAGCCTCCTGAGGCAGAGTTCGTTCCTCCTCCACTCAGATCTGATTGCCCCCTGCCGAGTGAATCGTTTCAAGATTGTTCAAACTAACATGCCAGCACAGGGCCTTCCTGCCATGGAATGGCCTGGCACCCTCTCCTTCCACCTCGGTGGCCATGATGAATCTATTCTCCAGCCAATGTGAACATCGGTTAACAACTATTTCCCACACTTGTCTGCCATGCGCTTTCGTGGGAAATAATGCACAGCTTTAGGGTTCCTCTTTGGAACCCTCCAGGCTCTGCATTGCACTTTAATTCCTCAGGACCTGGCCCTCGGCCTACCAGCCATACTTGAAGCAGAACTGCACGTGGTCTCATGGGACAAGAATCTAGTCACGCATGGAGACCCGGGACATGCCCACCTCTCCTAAGTGCAGGAGGATGAAGGATGGCATCTGATTGTAGGAACAATCAGAGACACAAGTCTCCTGGAGATGAAGCGAGATCTCTCAGGGGGGAATCTAATCAGAGGTGATTCTTATTTTCTCCTACCATCAGGAAGGCTGAATAAAATTCCTCTCAATGCAGCTGCAGACAATTCCCCTGCGTGGAGGCGTCTGTGTGTGTTTTGAAGAGCAGGTAGAAAAAGGTGTCTCCAGCATTGTGCAGTGATGGGTAGCAACAAAGAGATGCAGATATAGCTTCTGCCATGGAAGGCACTGTGTCCTAGAGACTGAACACTAACCTATTGCAATGACCTAAACCTACTGCAAATAACCTAAACATTATTTGCAATTAGCAGAGTGCTCGTCTGTCCGAGAAAAGAGATCAGCACAGCATGGAGAAGACTAGACCAACTTCAGCGGTAGCAAGAACATAAGAATGGTAAAGAACCAGGGCCGAACTGTAATTGGAGCTAAGCTTTACTCATGATCTAGCAATGAAGGACTGGTACACAAGAATCTCCTTAGGAAATGCATGTGTAGTGTTTCCATATAATTTCTAGATACATATAGAAAAGCTCTTCAGAGTTGTCTCAAATACTAAGTCCAAGCCGTGCCTGGGGATTTACCAGCAGCCTTCCCACAAGCCCCCGCGTGGGCCTTGGTCTCCCGGGTCACGGGGATGGGGGCCTCTGGCTTGGCCTCCTGAGGGGGCCTCTGCCCAGCTCTCCCGGGGAGAGACCCTGGACCTAGCCGGGCACTGCCGGGCCAACCCTGCTCTCTTTCTGGGTGACAGAGCGTGGATGTGGGTACTTGCTTGGTGCGCTTGCCGTGGGTCACTATCTTCCACGTGTGACTGTCCGCCACGTGTCACATGTCAAGGGTGGTACCCCTTGGCAGCCCTCCCCCGTCCGCACCACGCACATGGGTTTCGGGTGATAAGCACACTTGGTCTTCAGTCTTCAGTTGCAGGTGGTAAGCATTTCCCTACAGGCACGGACAGCTGCTAATACATGCAAAACCCATCTTCCCTCGTTTTCTTCCTGTTTGGGAAAGTATAAAACTTCTTATCTAATAATCTGCCATTTCTGTACTGAAGATTTTTGGATTTCCGAAGTAAACACGAGCTTTGCAATGCCACTCAGCACCGAGTCCTTTCAAGATGGGGTTGAAAGCACATTTACTGCTGGTTGAAACAGGAATAGCAGCAAGGTTATAAAACAAGACCAGAGTCTCTGTTCTTGTGTCACTAATTGCAACGAAACTTTAGGGACAACGAGGTCCCAGTCTGTCAGGTGCCGTTTTGAATTTGTTCTTCTGAAAGGCATATTCATTTTTGCTCCTGTTTTCTGCATCTGGAATGGCATTAGCTTGATAAAAGGACATTTGATAAGGGACAGCTCAAGTAATTGTGACAGATGGACCTGCCGGGTCTTAAACTTGGAGCCTTTCCCGTGTTTCTACAGGGCCCTGAAGCCCGGGCTCCGACACCCTCACACCGGGAACAGCTGTCAGGCTGCCAAAAGAACCTTCCTTTCTTGTGTCTGCTGTCACCAGCTCCTTTCGTAGGACTGTTCAGCCACTGGCAACCCCATTTTCCTTGGATTGTTAACAGATCACTTCAGGGGACAGGAAGCGAGGGAATGCTCCTTTGTCAGGCCGTTGAAGGAAGCGGAGAGAGGGAAAAGGGAAAAGGGATGTTTTATTAGCCGAATTAGGGAGCTCTTGCTGATACCTTGAGAGAAGTTTAGTTCCTAATAATACTTCTCATTTTTTATTACATGCTGACAGGTGGAATGAAGCGAGTGTAGTCGGGTCCTTAAATTATGTTCCACAAACCGCCACCAATCAGCTTCCGCCCGCCGTCTCTCTCCCTGTCACTTAGCACCCAAACTTCTCCGGAGCTGTGGCAGCCATCAGAACGTGAAGGAGTCTAACAGGTTCTGAGAGATCTCCCCAGCTCCATAATAAAAGGGAAAAGAAGGTAGCGAGCTTGTGTCCTCCGTGGGACTCATTAATAGTGTGCAGGCTGCTGTCTTTCTCCGTGTGTCCTCCCCGGGCCTGGATGAAGATGACAGAGGAGACACAACTCAGCTGCCAATGGCTTGCCAGCCTAAGGTCTCTCTCTCAACTAAAATCCCAACGCCCGAATCCACGCTCCCATGACTAGCACATCCATGATCAGCACGGACACAAGTGAGGCATTTTCAGGGGCCCACGGGATCTGTGGGCCGAGGGGGGAGGGCTCCAAGTACCAAGCCCGGGGTTCAACACCCCACACCCCCAAACCAGACAAGCTCTGCGAGCTCTCTTCACGGGACACACAGGTAGGTAGGACGACCGTCTGCCCCTCTGTACCTTCCAGTCTCCAGTCGCTTTAGTCTCTCGGGCTCCAGACTCGGAACCCTGCCAAGGACAATCTCGTTCCCAGGCCCCACCCTCCCCGTCGTGCTCGGGGAAACGTAGACACCCTCCAGAGACACGGAGTGGAATCCGGCTCCGGCAGCGACGGGGCCGCCATCGGAGGAAGTGGCCCGGGCTCTACGGGGAGGGTGAAGAGGCAGGGACGGGGCCCCAGACAGAGCGAGCGTCTGCCCTGACCTCACGCCAGGAGGACAGCGCTGCCTCCCTCCCCCCCATCCCGCTGCGGCCGCGCCTCCTCCTCCATGGCCCAGGACCAAGCGCCCACCTACCTACCTACCCGGCACACGGGGGCACTGCCGTTCTGCCGCCGCAGGCAAAGGCCAGGAGGGCCCCAGGGTGCAGGCGGCCTTTCGAAATGACACGCCCTCCCCAAGCTTAGGGCTTAGCAGCGAAACTAAAGCCCGGGACACGGCACCCGAGGGAACAGTCAGAACAAGACTTAGAGCAAAATATTTCCCAACATCTGCAGTCAAGCCCGGTGCCGGAAAGCGAGCAGGGTGGATCCCCTTGGTAGGGGAGGAGGAGTTCGGTGGAGGTGTTTACAGTATTCCGCATGTGTTCATCGGAACATATGGCTCTATGAATTATTCCACGCGGTAAGTCTCCACCGAGACAGCCTGAACCTCCAGGAAGGGGCAGAAACCGCTGCCAAGCCGTGTCGCCAGAGGGGCAGGGGCGAGGGGCGAGGCCGGCAGCCCGGCTTCTCAGAGCCCCTGGGGTGTGTGGGGGTGAGGGCTGGCTCTCCGCTTCCTCTGGGAGCACCTGCGGATGGCGGGGGTGGGGGGGCGGAGGAGCTTTGATGTTTAACTTTTTTCCTAATCAGCGATCGCTGGGAAGGCAGGTCATAGTTAGCAGGCGGATTCTAGTTTCCAGACATAGCCCAATCTGTTTGCCTCAGTCTGGGACCGGAGCTGTCTGGAGCTCTTCCAACCAGCTCCCGGCTCCGCAGCCTGACACGCCTGAGCTGTGCTCGTGAGCAGGACGCACCGGTTCACACGGGGGAGGACTCTGCAGAGAGTTGCTCCCGGGAGCCTGGCGGGCGGTCCCCGAGACAGAACGGTCTCCGGTGAATTCCACCAGGGAGGGGCGCGGGCTCGGACGGTCACAGCCCGGCTCACGGGGGACGAGGGTGCCCAGGGGGCAGCCCCAGTCCAAAGCCAGCGTTCAGAGAACGAACGGCTCGGAGGAGCTTCCTCCGCCCTACACCATTGCCCCTCCCCGGGGCCCCGGAGGGGACGCGGCACCGGGCTCCCTGCCGCCCCCCGTCGGGTGAGCACCCGAGCCTTCAATTACATCTCCACAGACGCGGACATCCGCGCAAACAGACGCCCAACACTTGGGAATACACACGTCAGAGCCTTGCACACGCGTCTGTGCCTGCGAAGACCCCCGCTAGATAGGACGGAGGGCTCCGGAAGACCTCGCCAGCCCCACGTGCACACACAGCGACTGCCGGCCGTGTGAAAGACGAGGCGGCAGGACCCCAAGACACACACACACACACACACACACACACGAGCCAGCACGGGCAGACGGCCTTTCTACTGACAACACCTGTGAGACTGTGGCTGCCACAAGAAGATGTGTGCAAAGTGACAACACGTTGGAGAGTGATGGTGTCAAAGGGTGTGTGGAACTTACAGGACTCGGTAAGCACCAAGGGCCGGATTTCCCGGGCGTCGAGGTCCCAAGACCGTCTCGACACGCCCGAGCCGTCACAAACAGCACCCACGAAGCAGAGCCGCCCTCCCCCCACTGCCACGCCCGGACAGGGTGAGGGCGAAGGGGCTCGTGGAAGACGCGTGCTACCAAACGCCCCTCACCTGCGGGTGCCAGCTGACCCGCCACGCCAACCCCGCCTGAGACGCACGCGAGCGTGGGTGAGCCCTCACACCTCCCGCCTGACACGTACACACACACAGTGAGTCCTCACACCTCCTGCCTGACACACACGCAAGCGTGGCTGAGCCCTCACACCTCCCTCCTGACACACACACACACGGGTGAGCCCTCACACCTCCCGCCTGACACACACACACACACACACACGGGTGAGCCCTCACACCTCCCTCCTGACACACACACACACACACGGGTGAGCCCTCACACCCTCCCACACACGCGCAGGTGAGTTCTCCAAGGACGTCTGCTCACAAACGCGGGGAACGCGGTTCCCACAGGACGGGGCCGTGTGGAGGTTGCCCTGAACGCACACGCTCAGTGCGGGGGCTGAGGGGCCTCCAGCCCGGCCCGGGGGGCCTCGGGAACGGAGCGCCACGGACCCGGCTGTGTGGAGGTCGCCCTGAACGCACGCGCTCAGTGCCGGGGCCTCGGGGCCTCGGGAAGGGAGCGCCACGAACCCGGCTGTGTGGAGGTCGCCCTGAACGCACGCGCTCAGTGCGGGGGCTGAGGGACCTCCAGCCCGGCCCGGGGGCCTCGGGAAGGGAGCACCACGAACCCGGGCCTGCTCGAAGGCCCGTGCAGCCAGGGAAGGAGGGAGCTTCACGGCCAGACTCGACTTCCACGGCGTCGCACGGCTGGGGAGGCTCTAGCGAGGACGGCGCGGGCCCTTGGGAGACGCCGGGCGGCTGAGAGCAGGATTTGAAGGTAGACATCGACTCCCAGTGTGACTTCTGCAACTGCTCGCCTTGGAAGGATTGCCTAACTTCCCTGACGTAAGTGTTCTACATGTGTAAAATGAGGTTAGCAATACTTCTCCATTGGGCGCCTGGAGAGCGAATGAGATATTACAACTAAAACTCTTGTCGCCATTCCTGCCACAAGGTTAGTGCCCAATAAACATTTGTCTTATTGAAGTGCTTGGGTAAAGCTTGGAGTCCAAGAAATACGATATAATGATAAACCAGAGATGAAGGGGAAGCTGATATAACCACAACCGGAGACGGAGCGAAAGCAAAGCTATTCAGTTTCTACTTTAATTCCATTTCTTTAATAAAGAAAATGATAGCAGCATTGGAAACGATAGACCCGACTTTGTTACCAAGGGACCCGAGCGCAAATTAAACCAGGAAATGATGAGAAGACCAGGTTGTTTTCAATGATCGCCGAGTCCCTGAGAAGAGACAAAGCACACACAGGAAGCGCCTAGGTGGCCGCAACTGTGGGGAAACCGCAGGAAAACGCCTAGATCGTAGGAGAACATTCAGGAAAGGAAACGGGGGCAGTCAAGCATTCGCCCGATTTTCCTAGGTGGAAGAAACTCTGGCACGGAGGCTCCGCCCTCTCGGCCTTCGCCCCGTTTCTCTCTTCCTTCTCGCTCACGCCCACCGGAGGAAGCGAGCGAGCGACTCAGCTCGCCTTGCAGGGCCGGACTCACGGAGACCGGACGGACCGACGGACGTGCACCCACCTCGTCCTCCCAACGAGACAGAGAGCGGGGGTCTTCGTGGACGAGGCCTTGACCCTTGACCCTTTCGGCCTAGGGCACCTGTTCTACCTTTTCCAAATTGTCTGACAACATTACATTGATCCGTGGCAACAACAAAAAAATTCAGGATGCATTATGGCGAATGTTTAGACAAACAGTATTCATGGGGAGCTGTGTAAACCACGTCGATTTCATTTCTTTTGCCACAGGACCCCCCCATCCTCAGTGATGATAACCTAAAGAGCATAGATGTGAATTCCAGAAATAAATAGGTGACGAAAATCCCTGTGATCCCTTACAAAGCCTGGAGGCTAAATGGTAGTAAAACTCAGGAGATTTGTTGGAACCCTAGCCAGATAGTAAAAATGTTCACGTTGCTATGAGCACAGGATACCGGTTGAAAGATATATGTCACCCTGCCCTATTCCAATTTTTATCACTGATTTAATTAAGTTATGTTCGGCATTTTCGCTAGTGTATAGACAATACCATTAAATATATAGGTCACTCTAAATTATAAGATAGACCCATTGTTAGCTATAATCTGCTTTTCTAGCTTCATGGGAATAAGTGTAAAAATATAACTTCATGAGAATAAATATATGAAATTAATGATCACTCAAAAGTTAATTGCACAATCGGAGATACATGTAAGGGGAATTTTTATTTCTAATGAGCATAAGATAACAACAAAATGCACCAGCTAGAACAGTTTAGATAAAGCAGTCGGCTGTCGATGGACACCAACACCCAAAAGGGGAAAAGCCCAAAGCCTGTTCTGGGAATTTCACTCCCCAAGCCCGAAGCATCGCGCTTTGTCCCGAGTTATCGCATATAAAATACTTTCATGCCATCAAAGTCCCAAGGATGGCAACGAAGAGAAGGCGGAACCTCCACATTACAGCATTTGAGGAACGTGGAAAGGAAGGAAGGCTGGAAAAAGAAGACACTTTGTTTCCTTTTGCCGGAAGCCCAAAGCAGAGGGGCACATTCAGAGAGATCTCATGGCGGGATCATCCATGAAGTTTACTGAGCCTTCGTCCCTCTCTCCAGACACCTCGGAGACAGGAGCCGTTTGCTCCCCGTTCCTTCACAGGGAGAACTGAAGCTCCCGCCAGCCCCACGGTAGCCCCCGTGACTTCAGGGCTGCAGCACGTCCCTGCAGGGACAGGCGCAGGGCGGTCACGGGCGTCCAGCCGAGGCGGTCGCCTGATCCCACCTCCCCCAGCCCCAGGACGCCCAGGGCTGGCTGCGGGCTCCCTGGTCCCGATCAATGCGGCGCAGGCAGACAGCTCTCCCTCCCGGAGCCAGAGGCAGTCTGGGTCCCGCGACGCTCCAACTGTTCGCCCGACACCGGCTTTATTAGGTAACTGTCAGAATCGCCTCCGCGTCTCTTAAAACTTTAAATTGGGAGGAAGTACGAGTGCAGAAAAGTCCTAAGTTAACTTAGCGATCTGTGGTTACAAACATATGCTCAGCAAACACACGTTACGGAAACCAGCCAGCCCAGAGAGCAGGAGGAGCGCGAGGCCGTGAACGCCACAAGCTGCTGGGAATCGGGGGCGCTGTCTATCCGGACGTGCTTTCCTTTCCAGCAGTCTGCTCACGCTTGAGGGGGCGCCCGCACCCCCCCCGAGGTCCCACGGTGCACTGTGTAGTAAAGACGACGCCGAGGAAGCTGGGAGCCTGCAAGACGGCCCCGGGCGGCGGTGGGGAGAGGCGCGAGGGTTCTGGGGACGGTGCCCGGGGTTCGCGTCCGCCTCTGACCCCCCAGAGAACCACGGCCGTCTGGAGTTCTCTCCACGCGCGTGCCAGGCACCTCTCTTCCGTCTTTGATTCCCAAAGAGAAGGCTCCACATCCCCGAGAATCCATCCGGAAAGCCCGGAGCAGGGGCGGAGGGTGCTGGGAGTTTCTTTGTCATGCGCAGAACAAAGGGAATGAGAAGAGGGAAACACAATAAAACACACGGCAGAACAAAACGGCAAGTCTAGAGCGAAAGCCCTGCTTGGCCCCTGGAGAAGACGGAGTAATAACAGGAGAGGAAGAGGAATTACAGCCCCATGGCAGGGATCGATGGAGGGGAGGCAGCGGGAGGAGCTGGAGACGGCTGGGCCTCGTGCAAGACAGGAAGCGTTAACGCCGGAACAAACTGCCACCAGCCGGATGCGGCGGGGCGGTGGGGGGGAGGTCACTCCCGTGACCCCAGCGGAGCTCCACAGTGGACGCTCGCGGCTCAGGACACGGTCTGGAAATGCGAACGTCTCTCCCTCGGTGGGTAGGACGCCTTCAGGGCCCTGGTGGAAGGGAATCGTGGCCCGGAGAAACACAGAACACGGGAAGGCAGGCACCGGTCTCACCCTGAAATGGTGACTCCTGGACCCTACGTGGAACACGCCCCAGGCAGACGACATCCCTTCGGACACGGCTTTCCAAGGAAGTGGATGCGGTGGAGGGAAAGCTCTCCCCGACACACGCAGCCCCCCACCAACCGACCCCCGCGCTGAGCAGTGAGCCCACAGACCTGTCCGCACGCGCTCTGAAGCAAGGCTATTTTCGCAATTACAATCAGGACGCCCGGGCACCGAGCGCCGCCTGGGCGCGGGTTTCTCTGCCCTGGAGATGCATTGTTACTCTCAGCCGCGCCACTGTCGGCTCGTCTGAAAGTTCCTCACCACGGCTCTCCTTCTGGATTTAGTTTCATACTTCTTGTGCTTGTAATTTCGGTGTTTCTTAGCACCTATAAAGGTTAGCAGGTGGTCTCTCTTGGAGCCTGGATTCCTCGTCCATGTGCCAAGCGGATTCAGTGATCTGCTGTCACTGCGACGGCCGCGTTCTGGGGGATTGCCGGCGGTCTCCCCGCCTTTCGACCCCGGTGATGCCCCTCTCTGGCTTGGGGTGCCGGGACCCGCAATGTGGACTCTGCCCGGGTGGGGGGGGGGGCATCTCAGGTGGCTAACTCCTCAGGGGTCTGGATTCGTGCTGGGCGAGGACCTAGATCAAGGTCACGACTCTGTGGCCAAGGGCACCCGTGAGATCACCTACCTCCATCGTCTACGTGACTGTGGGCGTGCAAAGAAAAGGTGGGCATGTTAAGAAGCACCACAGAACAGTGGGGTGGAGGGGTAGACTGCTCATCTAGTCCAGACATGTCTACATGTAGAGAAGAGCCCCCCCCACCCCCATCAACGCGACGCTCGCGTATCTGAGCCTCGAGATGGATAAAATCTGAAGGAGCAACGGCTGAGTGGTTCATTCCTATCAGCTGCGCAGAGCAGCGCGCGGTCCACGGGTCTACGGGTAAAAGCTGCCTGTGCCCCTTACGTTCCGAATTCAAACTCTTCCAGTCGTCACTTCCTTAGCATCGCTTTATTAGGCGCTGAAGAATACCAAATTAGATGCTAACCAATTATCAATAGTCGTTTATTTTAATTATTCCTGTTTTTCCTGGTGATATCCTAATTCCTTTTTATTTGGTTAGTGGCAGTCCGCACAGCTTCTTAGCTCTACGTTTTTTTAAAAAATAATCCATTTTATCTGACTGACGGTGATCTCTCCTTATTAATGATGTCAAGGCCAGTTTCTAACTCATTCCATAATGTCATAGGTTGCAGGATGAACTAGGCCCCTGCCAGCCACAGAGCGACACTGTGGCAGAAGTGTGTGTGTGTGTGTGTGTGTGTGTGTGTGAGAGAGAGAGAGAGACAGACAGACAGACAGACAGAGACAGAGACAGAGAGAGGATAAAGCACAGGTACAGATGTGGACAGGTACAGATGAGGCAATGTCAACCCATGTGTCTGGGAGAAGACCAGGGGGCCGGTGGGGCTCTGCCCTTGGTCTGAGGTGCACACATTGCACGTGGGAAGGACCGGGGGAGGGAGGGAGAATACAGGATACCTGTGCCCACACACACATGCTACGTGTGCAAAAAAATTAAAAAAAAAAAAAAAACACCCATGCAAAAAACGACTCGAAACAAGCTTCCGTTTGCCTCTTCGCTTTGTAGCACCCGGTGTTATTTTTGTGGAAAAGTCATGGTTTCACTGGAAATTAGGGTGGAAGGGTTTCCTTTCTTTCTTGGTTCTCAAAGGCTGCAGAAGGCGTGAATGGCAGGCGCGTGGCGGCACAATAGAAGTCCGCCGCGGCCGTGCCGTGGGTGATGCATCAATAGCTTTTATATTCCGTGTAAGACCCCTTTTGTTTAGAAATATTACGTGGAATATAAAAGCTATTGATTACAGGCAGGAAGTATACGTGCCAATTACGGCTCCAGAGAAAAGGCATGGAAAGTGTTTCCCCGCTGAGGCGGGTACGGCGAGGGGCGCACAATGGCCCCCCGCCGCTGTCCCCGGACGCCTGGGGGCGGCAGAAAGGCCCCGAGCCTCCGGAGACAAACGCTTCGCGTGGGCTCTTTCTCTCAGGTTGAGCTCCGGGGTAGAGTTCCCGTGGAAATAAACCGGGGGCCGTGCGGCCGGGAGGGGGCCCGGGGCGGGCGGAGGTGGGGGGCCACCCTGTGATCCGCCAGGGCTCCGCTCTGCAGATGGAGGTGCTCGGGTGTCCCCCCCCCCACAGCCCACGGGCACCCCAGGGCGGGAGGCGGCCCCCCCCGCAGCCCACGGGCACCCCAGGGCAGGAGGTGGCCCCTCCACCCCCCCGCAGCCCACGGGCACCCCAGGGCGGGAGGCGGCCCCCCCGCAGCCCACGGGCACCCCAGGGCGGGAGGCGGCCCCCCCCGCAGCCCACGGGCACCCCAGGGCGGGAGGCGGCTCAGCACCGGGCTGATCCCCATCCCCGCCCCCCGCCTCGCACGCACACGGCTGCGCCCCCCCGAGTCAGCCCTGGGGCCCTCCGCCCACCCGCCGTCCACCCGCCCGCTCCCCCGAGCCGGGCTATCCCCCCGCGGGGAGCGGCCGGGCCCCTCCCCCCCGTCCTCCCCTCCCCCCGGCCCCCCCGGCCCAGCGCCCGCGTCCCACACCGTCCACGCTGCGCCCCGCGCTCGGGGCAGGGCCCTGGCCACTCCCCAGAGGCCGAGACGGTGCGCGAGGCCACCCGGCCCCTGACACTCGAAGGCAGGACGCCATGGCCACAGCAGGGCTGACGACGCCCACTGACGGTGGTCGTGAACTGTGAAGACAAGATGAAGCGCCCCCACCCAGACGCCCGGCCTTCTCTCCTCCCTCCCTCCCAGCTGCTCCTCAGGGGGAGGAGGAGTCCTCACCCCCCCCCCCCCGCTCCCCACCGGCCACGGGCGCCCACGCCGGCATCAAGGCCGGTCGCCTGGCGGAGCCCCCTCTCAGGACACGCGAAAGGAGAAAGAGCCTCCACGCTCCTCCTCCTCCGTCTCACCCGGACGCTCCCCCCCGCACCTCAAAGACTTCTCCCGGGGATCGTCTCGCCGTGGCCCGGCTCCTCCGGCGGCCCACGCCCGGCGTCCTAGCTGCGCGGGAAGGAGGCTGAGACCTGAGGCCCGAGGCTCCGAGGCGGCCCGAGGAGGAGGGCCCACCAGACGTTAGCCACCCCGTAACCGCCGGGAAACCGCACGGGGCGCCGTGGCTCAAGTGCTGGAGCGCTAGCCTTGAGCAAAAGGAGCTCAGGGACAGTGCCCAGGCCCTGAGTTCAAGACCCACGACCAACAACAGCAGCAAAGCCCCCCCTTAGACGATTAAAATCTGCCTGGGTGGGATACGAAGAAAGAGCAGAGGCGGTGACGCGGCACCGTCTGACGAGTGCCGTGGGCAGTGCCTGGGCAGGACTTACCCCAGCGCAGGCCCACGAGCCGCGGTCACCAGGCACGACCCCTTCTCGGGCGTAGCGTGCCAAGCCGAGCGCCGTGGGCAGTGCCTGGGCAGGACTTACCCCAGCGCAGGCCCACGAGCCGCGGTCACCAGGCACGACCCCTTCTCGGGCGTAGCGCGCCAAGCCGAGCGCCGTGGGCAGTGCCTGGGCAGGACTTACCCCAGCGCAGGCCCACGAGCCGCGGTCACCAGGCACGACCCCTTCTCGGGCGTAGCGCGCCAAGCCGAGCGCCGTGGGCAGTGCCTGGGCAGGACTTACCCCAGCGCAGGCCCACGAGCCGCGGTCACCAGGCACGACCCCTTCTCGGGCGTAGCGCGCCAAGCACAGGAACCCCTTTGTCTGGAAGAGAAATGGGGCAAGGGAAACATTGTCCTTGTGGCTCTTCTCAACACGTGTAATAATTTCTGAAGTAAAAAAGCAAGTAAAACCAGTGGGAAGATCAGACTACCCCTCTGAGATCTAAATAAGCACCGTCTAAAATCGACTTGAAATACGTGCAAATAAAAAGGAAATATCAGACTACCTCTCTGAGAGCTAAATAATCACCGTCTAAAATCGACCTGAAATACATACGGATAAATGGGCCTCTCTCTCCCCTTTCCTCCCCCCCCCCCCCCCACCCTTCCACATTGCGATCTCACTGGGAAGCAATCACACATGTGCCCGGGCGATTTTAAACACGCTTCCGGTGGATGATGCTCCTAACGCAGACATCTCCAAGGTCCGAGGAGGCGGGCGTGTGGAGGGGAGAAGTTCCGTCCCCACGCGGGCCCCCGGGGCGGCTCCATCCTGAAGGCAGCTGGTCTCATCCCCCGGTGGGGGTAGGAGGGGGATGGGGGGAGGCGTGAGCAGATGCCATTCCATTTCCAGCCCCGACTCCGCCCGTGACCGCCGTGATGCGCCCCTTATCAAACACAAGACAGCCTGCCCCGAAGAGTCCGCTCCTGGCCTCTCGGAGCTCATTAAAGCGTCCTTGAGACTGACAAGGAGAGGAGAACATGTCAGCCTTGGCCGAGGTTTCAATCAAGTGCGACGGCGTCATCCATGAGGTGGCGGCTGTCGGCGTGGGGAGCACATGCTTGTAATGAGCACCCTGCTCCCCCCCTTGCTCTGCAGCGTGCTTTTACTTGGATGCCTCTGTCCTGCGTGAAATGGGTGGAAACGGAGGCGACGGAAGGACGCGGCACTTTCAGAGGAATGTGAAGGGCACCTTCGTCGGATGTGGCTTCCTGAGAAGAGAGGACTGCAGGCCAGCCCCGCCACGCTCCGCTCCCCACATAACCATTTCCCTAACGAGTTGGCGTGGGGGTGCCAGGCACAGACCGGCGCTGTCCGGAAGCACTTCCAACCGCACTTCCAGGAAAAGGAAACAGCCGCAAGAAATGTCCGCGTCACCCTGGTAAGCGCGGGGGAAATGGAGAGCGGTTCTCAGTACCAAGGAGCTGGGGGCTTTCTGTCCGCCACACGGCCCTTCTGTGGCCTCCTCGGCCTCACGTGCACGTTTCACATCCGCTCCACAGCAGGAGGCTTCTGCGGACCAATAAATGAGGACCCGCAGGGGGAACCCAGTCCCCGAGGGGCGTCAGCCCGGGGCCCGGGGCGTGGGAATCGGCCGTGTCGGTGGCCCGGGCCTTCCAGACACACTGGCTTGCAGGGGCAGATTCGGTGGAGGACTGGGCCCCGACGCACGACGGGGGTGGAGAACAATTGTGTCCATCAACAGGGTAGCACTGTCTGCGTGAAGATGGACAGACAGCAACAGTCCTCACGGAGGCCAGGAGTTTGAGCAGAGTCTCTGAAGGAAAAGAAATGATGAGGGGAGGGGAGGAGAGGGGAGGGGAGGGGAGGGGAGGGGCGGGAGGAGACCTCAGCCCTGTGAGCCCTTCTGGCGCCAGGCCAGTCTGCTGCACTGGGACTCACGGTGGAGGCCTCTGGTTTGGAGCGTCTGCTGGGAGGAGGACTTAAGGTGAAAGGCGACTCTCTCACGGGCAGAGTGAGAAGCCACTGCGCGACTGTGGATCACAAGTCCTGCTCTCCTAGCGGTGCCCTCTGCCCAGCCGCAGCCCTCAGAGCCACGCCGGCCTGGGCCTCACGGGCACAGAGCCCAGCCGGAGATCGGAAAGCCTCCATCTCCACCTCCTCCCATTACTCCCGGCCGCCCCAGCTCCGTGCCGACCGCCCTCGGTCCCGCGGTAAGCGGGGTATTCTTAGCGGCCATCCCTGAACAAGGTCAAAGTCGTTGCAAAATTAACATCACCACGTTTGAGGTGCAGAACCAAGATTATCCTAGTGTTCGCAAAAATAGGTCAGCCGCCCATCTGCGTGTGAACCCTCCCTCCCCTGAACTCCTGCGGCATTTTATTTTTACCTCTCATATGGCACTTACCACATTCTACCTTGCACTACAGCTATTTGTATGCAGGTTTAATCTCCCCTCCACCAAGATCTTAAAACTATTTTTGTTCCCTGCAGCATTTAACACATCGCCCCGTACATAGAAGGCATTTGTTAAATGCTAATTCTTGGTTAGAATTCTAAATAATAACCAAATAAGGAAATCTCCTCTCTAGATGAAATTTGGTGTTGAATTGCATTTCCTTAGAACTCTTAACATCTGCTTTTCTTGAGCTCACTCAGCAGGAGAAACCACCACTTGACACGTGCCGACACACATGCCCACACACACACACATATACCTGTGCACGCACGTACATACATGTGTGCACACATGTACATGCACGTACATGCAATACACATGCTGACACGTGTCCAAACATAGATTTACACATGTGCCCACGCATATGCACACGTATGAATACTGCATGCACGCATGCACGTGTGCACACATTCATAGATGCATTGCAAGCACGCGTGTACACATATGCATTACGCACACGCACACCTACGGGCACACGCATACACACATATAACCACATGTGCACATGCATGTACACACACGTGCACACGCATACACCCACACCCTTTGGATGCACCTTTGGACATTGAGGCTTTGCTAAGAAGACTTAAAGCCCAGCTGACAAAAATAGGGCTGTGTTTACATGTTCAATAAATGTAAATAACCCAAGTCATTGAATGAAAGTATTTAGACTTACAACACATCACATTTGTTTAAACAGCAGATATCCCATCGCTTAACTGGAAGTCAGTACAGAGGGTAAAAATATTTTTGTTTTCCCTTGTCAACTGGAGTCTTTCCTTCTTTTATGCTAGCTACTGGAGGAAGACTCACTAACCTTCTGGGAGGGAGGGAGGGAGGGAGGGAGGGAGGGAGGGAGGGAGGGAGAGGAGGGAGGGAGGGAGGGAGGGAGAGGAGGGAGGGAGGGATGGAGGGAGAGGAGGGAGGGAGGGAGGGAGGGAGAGGAGGGAGGGAGGGAGGGAGGGACGGAGGGAGGGACGGAGGGAGGGACGGAGGGAGGGTCAAAGGTAAACCCTGGAGAAGACCACGTGTGGTGGAGCTGCCTTCAGAGCGGAGAGGCAAGGAACAGAGGGGAGTTCAGGAGCGTGACCGGATAATGACGGCTTATTTGTCCAGGGAGGACAGTGGAAGATGGAGGGGAGGAGCTGGGAGCCGGCAGGAGTCGAGGACAGCTGGGGAGTGTGATGTGAAATTATAACTAGCCTAGAAGCCTGAGCACACGGGCGTGAACGTAATTCCGCAGGTGGGAAGGCGTCAGAGCCAGTGTCCAACCGAGAAGACACCGGGCTCAATCTGCGACTGGAGAAACGGCTCTGGTGTCAGGCTAACGGATGGCGGAGAGCAGAGAGGCCCGGAGGCAAGACGGTCTCGCTGGACGCCACTTCTGTGATCTCAGTAACCAGTTTCAATAATTTAAGAACCGCGTGCCTGTAAAGTTCAATATAAATGTTAATTTAAAACTATTATCTCAATGCGATTGAATTCAATAACCTTTAAGGCAGCAGATATTGAAGCAGATTTTTTTTCATTTCTTAGCTCCGAGTAATTCAGGTGAAATTAATGTATAATGTGGGCATAATGGCCAAATTTACTAATGAGCTGATTGCAGGCTTTGTGTTGCCAGCCTCAAGAACAAGGATCGTGGCTGCTGCTGGAGAAAACGGGCTGAGAACTTGTTGGGCCCTCTGGGCCGCAGGGAGGACTGTAGCTTGACAAAAGAAAGGGTGGAGTTTTTTAATAAATACATCAAGAGTCATTGCTTACGCGTCAGAATTGGGATTTAATGTAATTTTACATTACATTCAATGGAAGCTTAATGTCATTATCATTATGACGTTTATGGCCACAGGATTTTTTTTTCTTACATAAGAAACTCTTTCATCCCACTATGTTGCCCAAGGCTCAGCTAACTCTGATGCTAAAGACAAAATAACAATGCAAGTTAAAATTATTTATTCTCAAATAAGCAATTTTGCAAGTCACAGTGGACGGAGGGGTCACTGTAGCAAGTGTTTCCTGGGAGAAATAAGTCCCTGTGTCCTATTTTTTTTTCCTGAAGGTTCTCACTTCCTGACCTATAAGAAACACTCCCCTACGACGCGTTTATTTCCTCCGCTCTCAGACACTGTGTTTATTTTCTCCATGGCTATCCAGCGGGTCAGCATCTCTGACCACGCTGGCCTCCCGGCCCTCGTACCCGATGCCTCACAAATGGAAACCAATTAATTCTACGGAGTGAGCCCAGGACGGTGCCTTTGCTTTGGTGGCCGGTGTCATGTAATCCAGTGGCTTGTAAAGATTATGGAGGACGAGAGCTTGCTGGTCTACCTCAGCCAGGAATAACTCTGCCCAGGGTAACAGCTGACTGGGTACTGAACACGGGTACACGGGTACTGGGTACACGGACAACAACGGTGTGGCGAGCAGAAGAAACCAAGGGCAAGGATTCTGAGGCGGACACCGTGAGTGAGCTCAGGCGGGGAGGAGAGGGGCGCGCGGCTGGGGCCGGAGCGAGGCTGGGGACCAGTCCAGGCCTCTCGGCCTGGCAGGCGGGCATCCTTTGGAGGGCTACAGATGGGGTGCACCCTTAAATGCTCCTTGAATTTATCCATGATGCCCCAACCCACGCGGCAGCAGCCTCTCTACTCACCAAGCTGAAAATGGCACCTTCAGGGACATGGTGGCCACAGAAAAACAGGCGGTAAGTGGGCTCTCCTCCTCCATTCCCTTCCTGCTCTTCCCAGGCCCATCGAGAGATGGCTTCCGGCCATGACAAGCACTTCCACAGACGCCCGGAGGAGGAAAGGGCGCTTCACAGAAGGAAAGGGCGGGAGGGGAGGGAGAATCGCAGGACGTAGTGCCCTTCCAGCCCACTCTGAGCCGGGAGTCAAGTAAGTAGACACAGGAAACCCGAGCGGGGCGTGGAGCCCGAGGGACCGAAAGATCTGCTCCGCTGCCGTGACGAGGAAGACTTCCTGCCGGAGGGTTTGCTATGGGCGCCACTGCGGAAATCAGTCATCGCGGGCCGGCGCCGAGGACCTTCCCTGTGAGGTCAAGGGGCCAACGGGAAGAGGTTTCTTTCTGCAGGAAACAAACCAAAGAGCTCACGGGGAGATAGCACCGGCGATCTACGCCAAGAAGAGCGGGCGAGGGCTATAGGGAAAGGGAATCGTTCAATCTGAAGGGCAAAACTTGGAAGCATTTCGAGAGCACAGAGCCACCCAGTTGCCTCAACGAACGCAGGGTAGACAAGGTTCAGAAATGACGTCGTCAGCGGAAGCGACGCCGCCTCTTTCCAAAGACGAAGCGCGTACAGGAAGAGCAGAGAGGGGCTGCCCAGATCCTGGACCCAGGCAAGGAAACGGTAGTGAAAATCAAATGTAACAATCCTAGATGCTCAGATTTTATCTGCTTTAATGGCATCATTGCGTCCTGTCAGGATGAATTAGAAATGAAATAAAACCTATTGAGATAGAAAAAAAAACAAAAAGGAAAATCAAATGTATTTAGAGGATATATTATATAATATAAAATGAAAATTATATTAAATATACTATATATGACATATAAGTTACATTGTATATATTGTTATATAAGTATATATTATATAATCATGTGGTACATATTTATATTATATTTCATATTTTATATAATAAAATATAATTCTATATTATGTGACATAAAATGTATACCATATATTATATCATATATGATTATAAAATATAAATATAATTATATTTAATAATATATATTATTAGTATAATACTATATACCATATATATATAGACACACAGACACATGTGGTATATAGTATTATTTTCTAACATGGGCCAAGCCTGTGTGACACAAACTCACCAAAAAATTTCAGACCTGCCCTGGGGCCGAGTGGTCGCTGGGCCTCTGGAGGAGCCAGGTCCAGCTGGCACAGGCTGAATTTCCTCAGCCTCTCGGTGGACACCGACCCAGCCGGCAGCCGGGCCTGCGGGCTCCAGGAGAGAGACAGGAGGTGCTGCAAAGGACCCCTGCCCGCCCGTCCCTCTCGCGTGATGGCCACCGGGGATGCGGGGCCCCTGGGACATCCTTCCTCCTGCTGAAGCTCCAGCCTCAACCGCTGCCTCACTAAAGAAACAGTCACTGTGCTCCCCCTTTCCGATTTGGCTACGACCCCAAGTGAGCCCTTGCCTACTATTTGTAAGCAGAAATAGCTTTGATAAGACAAAATAAACTTTAGGGAATAAAAGAAGTCAGGTGTTTATAGCAAACACATATGCTTAAAATTAATAGCGAATACATGAAACTTGGCAGGCAAATCTCTCCTCTTCCGTAGAGGCAAGGTTGTAAAACAAGTCGGAAGAACATCTCATCCAACTGCTCACGGTCCCACGTCAGCACAAGACCACCAGAGCGTCTTTCCCCCCGCTTCCCATCCCAGTGCTGGTCCAGTCTCCTCTTTTCTAGTGAGACCTAAGGAATTTCTTCCACTCAAGATTCTGGTACCTTGATGAGTCATTTTCAGGAGCTCAACATTGTCTATTATCCTTTGTTACTGTATCTAAAACAAGACTTGCAAATCTGCATGGTCAAAGCACCCTGACCAGGTCTGGTGATTGAAAACCCCAACAGACCATTTCTTCCTACAAATTTTTATCTAAATCCTGGTAAAATATAAGTTTGTATAAACACATGGAGAAGAGATTTAAATGTATTGACTTTCTTTTCATTGTTCATCTTGAAAGTATCCAAAATTAGATAATTTAATTGACTAATTTCATTCAGTAGCCCTGTTCTCTAAACCTACGCGAGGAGGTTGAGGGACTTGCTGGTGAGATACTATGCATGCGGTTTTTAAATGTAACTTTAAGGTCACAGCTGGTCATATCAGGAATCTTCCTTTTCCCCAGCGACCTGAGCTATCTTCACTCTGAAGCGAATATTGCTTACAAAAATTGCCTGACCTGCCTGTTATATAAAAGTGAGGATTCTAAAGCCTTGTGTTAACAGTGCATATGGAGTGAGTACAAATATAATTATAAATGTAATTTTAATTCTATTATCCCTACTGGGCTACGGTGTTTGTTAGTAATCTGTTCCAAAATCAAAGATCAACCCAAATCCCTTCTGCCAACTCCAGTCCTGTTCTCTGGATATTTATTTAATGTCATTGTTCAGTGAGGGGCGCACAGGCCTTTCACTGTAGGTAGAAAGCAAAATGCAAATCTGTTCATTATTTGCTAAGGTTCCTAAGGACACACATGCATTGCAACTGTGAATTTCCCAGCAAATACAGAATCTTTGTCTTTGGGAGTATTTGCTTAACTGAACAAAGTTTACACAGCCTGAGAGGATTAGCATTAACAATAACACAAATTAAACCTTTGACATTCCTCTAGTTCATTTCCTCCGTTGTCTCTCTCTTCTCACATCGATCCCCAATGCTGTCATTAAGAAGGAAGAAGAGATGAAGGAAAAAAAAAGAGTTTAATGTTGGGTAGTTTAGAACTGCCAGGATAAAAAAGAACAATAAAAACAATACCAACCACCCAGATCCACCCCAATAGAGAACTGAAGTGGGCCGCCATGTTGACCGGAGCAGAGACAGGAGACGGACAGAGCACATGAAGCCTGGCGTGATGGTGTCTGAGCTCGTCTGACCCTGCACTAGGGCCGGGTCAGGGGGCAGGGTCCCAGGAAACTCGAGAGTCTTCCAAGTTCACAGCACAGGACTGACAGGCCACGTGAAAACGAGGAAGAAGAAAGGCGAGCTTCTCCTTCGTCCTCGCCCAACCCTCCGGGCATTCATTCATTCATTCATTCAGGAGCACTTTCTATTCCAAGAGAGTCAGGAAGTGCTTGAGATTTTATGTTTTCTAAGTTGAAGACACACTCTCTGAACGACAAAGTACGACAGATGTTACCTGTGGTTTCTAAAGAGAAGAACTCCCGACGGGATTAGAGAAACTGGGAACTCGGGAGGAAGCTGAAGCTCAGGCTGGAGCGGAGTTCGGGGGACGTTGGGGGGCCAGCGTGAACCCAGGACCAGAACAGCTTCCGAAGCCGAGGAGGCCCAGCGAGAGGGAGGGCTGTGGCGGGCATGACGAGGCGGCTGGCGGCGTCGGGATCACGCCGCAGAATCACAGGTCACAGAGCGGAATTGGCGCGAGCATCCCCCCACCCGCTGAACTCACACAGGATTTTCAAGTTCCCCACACGTGAAGCCACGGTGAACGCTTCTCAGCACATCTACAGCGACTTCGTAAAGAAGAGACAGTGGGAAGCTCGATGTGCAAGGTAAAGGGGCCCTTCCTTCCTTTGAGAATCTTGCTGCATGTGCTGTGACTTATTTCCAGGAAGATGTGAGTTTATCAGCAGTGCCAGAGAGAGCCAGCTTCGCATTCCCTGTGCCGGAACTAAGGGTCAGCAATTTTAAAAGTGTGTTTGCTGAATGCAAGAGTACAAAACCACATTATGCATTACAGCATTGCAAATGTTGAGGCCGAGACTTTGAATGTGATTCTGAAGTTAGTGAGAAACTCGTTGAAGATTTCTGATCAAGGAAGCATACCTAGATCAGCCCTCTGAGAAGATTAATTTGGGGCAGCAAAGAGCAAAGCCAAACTGTGTGGATAACTTCTGTGACTATCAAAAAACAGAGGATGAGGAAGATGGAGAATCCTTCCTAATGTGGAGTTTCAGATTCAGAGGAAGATAAAAGGAGTTCACGTCATTTATAGAGCTGGCAGTACTACAGAAGAGGATTCGGGAGGTGATGAGGAAGGAAAAGGCATTCTATTCTCTCTCTCTCACATACACACACACACACACACTCACTCTCATGCCCCCTCTTCTATCAACATACAGCTCCTCAACTTGTCAACAGGACATGGGAAACGACAAGCTTTGAACAGGCTAGGAACCACAGCCCCGTGCTTTTCCTAGCTGTGTTGAGCTCTACAGAGCTGTGATGGGCCTTACCCCACGTTCCATACGGCAACTCTAAGCCAGCCCTGCTCCTTGAGAAGCGATGAGAAAAGCTGCTCTTCACAGGGCAGAAAGCAGAGTCTCAAAGGACAGGAGCTGCGCCTCCGCGGGTTAAAGGGAACGCTACCTGTGAGACATTCTAGGTCAAGCCACAACAGCAACCCCGATAAGATGTATAAGCTCAAATGCAATGTAAAGAGACAAAATTGATGAGGGTTGCAGATTCAGCCAAGCAAGCAACTGTTGCATAAATAAAACAAAACACTGGTACGGCTATTAATTGAATCTGTGCTGCTGGATAAACGATGGCCGTGGAAGGAAGAAATCAGTTCTCCAAATCTGTGCAAAATGGACACTGTCTCAACTTCAAGGTCTCAGCTTAAATCCAGTGACTCAGGGAAGACCGAGTCTGTACGCTCTCTTCCTGTGACTCCCGACACAATTCTGGCTTGTGTGTAGCCCTTGTTGCATTGTTGGTACGCTGTTTTGTCTTGTTTCCCAGTGAGTGTAGGAAACTATGAGTGTCGTTTTACTGTTGTTTATTCAAGATCTAGCTCATTTCTTCTTTGTAGATGTGTGGTAATTTCTGGTAAGCAAGTGAGTGCATGGTGTATGTCACCTGGTAGGCTGAAGCCCCAGGAGGCCAGGAAGAGCAAAGAGAGCCTGCAGAACCAGTCAATGAATCCCACATCAACCAAGCGAGAAATAGGCCTGGCGGTCCAATAAGGCCAACTGATTGCCTTGCTTTAAAACATCATCGAATCAAGGAGCGCTTCACCAAGCCTACGACTAAGACCCGGTTGGTGAACGTGACTGCTCAGCATAGCAACAGTGAAGAGCTGGTTCTAAGGCACAACAAATGTTAAACCAGCCGGACAGCAACTCCAGAGCACCTTCCACACCTGTGACAGGAGAAGAGGGCATCGTTGCACTGGTCCTGATCTCATGACCCCACGAGATGTCATGCCCCCACTGGTCCTAAGTGCCGGCTCTTCCAAATCATCAAGAAAATGGCAAACCGGGTGGCGTCCTCATGTTGAGGACGGGCGACCGTGTGTCTGTCTCAGTGCACCCCCTCAATGGTCTGGAAGTGTGAGGCCCAAAACCACTATTCTGTCCTACGTCTTTATAAACCCCACACTGGTAGGGGGACAACCAGCGGGAAAGGGCAGCCCCTCCCTGGGAATGGACCCCAGGGATCTGGTCCTCTGGACTGGCCTGAGGCTCAGTCAGGCCATTTTGTTCTCTCAGACATACGTAGCTTCACAGAGCACCCGCATGGGACAGGTCACCACATCCACGAGAAAGTGAGCTGCAACAGTCAGGACTCAATGCACAGAGCAGCAACCGTCCTCGCTGGCCAGATGGCCGGTGGCCAGCTCTGCCTGTTGCTGCCCTTCCTGGAAGTTCACGGACGGTCTCTGTGTCCTTGTGGGGTTGTCTGCCCTCACGTTCTTCATGGGGGCGAACCAGGCTCAGACCCGACACCCTAACTCCCCTAGGACGACCGACAGCTGTCACCAGAGGAAAGTAACTCCCACAGGAGAATTACCCAGACTGGCAAGGCCCGTTCTTCTCAAATCCGAGGGGAATCTCCCCCGTGGGCGCCGAGTCGGCAGCATCGCGGGACTCTCATCCGGGCAGTGGGCGGGGCCGTGTCCACGTGTGGTTTGACGAGGGCATGCTTTCGTTCTGAAACCACAAGCACCTCACACATCCCAGGTGCCCTGCCCCTGGCCCACAGCGAGGTGGGAAGCGCTCCACGTGGTACGTTCTTGTCCAGAGTTTCACCATTCCAGTTCAGTAATACTTCTACAAACAGGCATTTAAAACGAAGCGCTGAGCACCTGCCAGGCCACGACAATTCCTACGGAGGCTTTAAATCAGTTACAGGTTTTCTTTTATCCATAGAAAATATGCACACACAAAAAAAATCACACTTTAAATCCCCGCCCCCCCAAGGCTTTCCCACTGGTGCTCGTGTGAGGTCAGAGACCAAAGCTCTGTGCTGGGCTTGGTGGGCTGCGGATTCCGGCTTTGCGTGAGGAGGGGCCACACGTCACGCCTGGCCCACCCCTCTCCCAATGCGACTGCTCCCTGGAGGGGGAGGTCAAGGGGGGGCACTCAGGCTGGTCCCACGTGGACGGCGCATTTCCTGAGGTCTCAGGGAGGCCGTGGGCGCCGTGGCCTGAACGGAAGGCTCTCCCCGGGAACAAAGCGCATCTGCAGCCTCCATTCCAGGGAGAACTTGTGGAAGGCCCCGTGCTTCACCCCCGGGTCACAGGGAGGAGGAGTCAGGCCGCTGCCCCCTCGGATCCCAGCCACCCACTCGGGCGCCCCCACCTCCCCGCCCGGGGCCGCCCCGTGAGTGCAGCCCGGCCCGGCCGGCCCTTCCCGGCTCCCACGCGCACCGCGCGCGGCTCCGCCTTCGCACCCCCACGCCGCAGGCTGCTCTGGGTCCTCTGGGCCGAGGCCATCTCGACACAGACGGCCCAGGTGGTAACGCGTGCTCATCTCCCAGCACACGCCGTGGGCACCTCCTCCTTCAGAAACAAGCCAAAGGGAGCCCCGCGGAGGAAAGGAGTGAACGCCCCACCTCTGTGAGCCATCGACGAGCGCGTTCACACTTAGGATTTTCCACACCCCGTTCTCTCTACCCACGTCTTTCTAGTGGGGGTCGCTTCCACGCTCGGGAAATGGGGAACTCTCCACCCCCCTCCATTCCCCGACAATATCTAAGAACACGCCAGGAAGAGCCCAGCTCTACTTCACAGACTACATGACTCTAGCTTAGTCACATCAGGAAGGGAATCATGCTGTGACGGTAACTGGGGAATTGTGGGAACCGGGGTTGGAGACCGTGGGTTCGAGTCCAGAGTAACTCCAGCAAGGGTCTCCGAGATCCACCAGCGTCTGTAAATTCAGTGGCAGAAAAGTGTCCTTTAACCAGGAGAACTTTTCATCTGCTTTCAAATAATTGCTACCCAAAATTAATTTACGCATTGCAGCCACTTACTTAGGCAACAGAGTTTGCATGTCATACCTTTTCTACTTCTCACTCAAGTGATGATTGTTCACAATTCCTCTCTAGTCACACCAGACACACACACACACACACATCCACGCACACACACATCCAACAGGTACTTTTTCCTCTAGAACTCCTTTGCCTTTTTCTCTTACGGTCTTTTTTCTTAATTTTGCCCGTGCTGGGCTTGGTCGCTCAGACATTTTACAGCTTGTCACTGCCCCTGCTACAGCAGCTGAGCCTCACACAATTTTTTATTCAGATAATGTAGCTATTCTGGGAATGTGTTGAAATGAAAGTGATGTGAATTCTATTATCTTCCAGATCATCTGTCCACCCAGGCTCCATCCATCTTTCACACGTCACTCTCTGAATACAGTGGTTCAATTAGGGAGGACAACGTAGCTCTATTTTCACGATTCCATTTGCACACTCAGGGGTGTTGAGGAACCAGAGCTCCAGGCAGAGGGAAGTGCTGCTGCTGAGAGAGCCAAGTTCCCCCGGTTGGCTGTGGCTGCCCGGGGGGGGGGGGGAGGGGGGCGAGAAGGGCAAGGGGGGGTGGGGGGATGAGGTGAGCTCACCCCAAGTGTGCACATTTCATTCCATTTCACCTCTCACTCAGGGACACCTGAAACCCTCCACACACACACACACACACACGCACACACACACGCACACACACGCACACACACGCACACACACACTGCCTGTGGTAGACACAACTTGCGTGCAGGGATTACTAATGCAATTACCCACTACTTTTCTAAAAGAATGCCTCGTTGTTTCCATATTTTCCATAGACTCCATTTTCCATGGACTCCAAGGAGACCTAGGTTTTTCCCCAGCAGGAGCATTGCAGAAAGCCTGCCCAGGAGACTGGCAAAGGCCGGCTCTGTGGTTTGCCTGGTCCAGGCTCTGAGTGCGTTCACCGAAGCCAAGGGTCTTCCTAAGAGCAGGAGCACATCCCCGAAGCTGCTAGGAAGCCCTAAGAAGAGCTCCGGTCCGCGGTGAGGAAAGCTATCAGAGGAAGACGCGTGTGTTACAGCTAGGATTTCAGCCAGCTTCAGGGGAATGAAGGAAGCTAGATTGAATACGGTTTTTGAATCTCAAGAGGAAAAAGAAATCTGCAAGAAAGAAGAACAACTTTTGTAAGGTGAGGCCTCCACCTACACTTGTCACTTTTTATCCATTGTACCTTCTGGTGACAGGCTGGAAAACAGCTTTAAAATATAGGTGTTAATCTGCGTGCTTACCTGCGGTTTCAGATCCTATACGAAGGAGCTGACAGAAGGCTTAATGTGCTGCGCAAAGCAACTATATAATGAACTCGTTATAGATCCTTGGTGAAATTCTTAGTATCTTAGAAATATTTCTAATTACCAAATTATACCTTACTCTTTTTTAAAAAAAAAAAAAAGGGGGGGGGGATTTGAAGTATTCCATAAAGAGTCTCTTCTCAACAAGATTTTGTTGCTGTCCCTGGGAAGATACGGAATCGAGAGCGAGGTGGAGTCGAGCGAAGCCGGTGTAAAACCGATGACTGCTCTGCGCCAGGCCCCCGCCGCCGGCGAAGCCGAGGGCGCTGCGGAGTGAGCGCCAGGCTCCGTCTGGAGAACCAGGGATGCCACAAGCCCGCTCCAGCCCCGCAGGGCACCCCAGGGTCCGGGGGAGCCCACCAAGGCCGGGGCGTGGCCAGACAGACGTTCCGTGACCGAGTGTCCATCCAGGCCAGCTTCACACGGTCTTCTCAAGACTGGACATGGCAGAGAAGCCCGCCCGCCCGAAGGATGACCACACGGCCCAGCATCCCCTGCCAGAACATGGCCGATCCCCTCAGAAGGAAGAGGAGGCTTGGGCAGAGACACGGCGCCCTGCAGTGAAGCGGGGGCCCCTCCCCACTCACCCCTCCCCACCCCTCGGCCGCTGTGCCCCCCCCCACCCCATCAGAGGCGAGGATCACGGGCCGTCGTCCTTGCAAAGGGGGGACGCGGGGGGAAATCCACATCCACCACCTGCTGGAAAACAGCGGAGGCCCCGGGAGCCGCCCCCGGTCCTGCCGAAGGTCCCGGGGCCAGAGGGCCAGCTCCAGCTCCGCCGCCTCGAGAAGCAGAAACGTGCGCGCGCAACCTCGTTCCGCAGCCGCAGAGGGTGGGACTCCGACAGAGACCGCCGATAAGGAGGCAGGCCGGCCCGGCGTTGTCATTACACCAGCTTGCGTGGAGGACGCCATTCCCGAGGCCCAGGCCCGACGGGGACATAGACACACACGGCACCCCTGCCGACGGCCTTGCGCCGCTGCTGCCGCCCTTCGCCGAACGTTTAGGTGGAGGGGTGCAGGGCAGTGCCGCTCAGGAAACGCATTCTCCACGCGACCGCGCCATGCCTTCGAAGGCGGTGGGCTTGGCGTCCACCCTTCCGCAAAGCCCACTCTGGAACACAGGGCCTTCCGCCTCCCGACCCCCTCCACCCACCCCTCCACCCCGCTGGCTCGCAGCGGGGCCTCCACTCCAAAGCAAAGGGAAACACACACTCTTCACGGTGACAATGGGATTATTATCTTGAAGCCCCAGGGCTGGGGGGGGGGGGGGGATCACAGAATCATGCGCAGCCTTAATCACCGATGAGACTATCAAAACCACAGAAAAGGTCACGATGCGGATGTCATACTGTCCAGAGGTTTGTGGAAATTGGCATATGCTCCTCTGGGGAAGAAAATTGAGTGGGAACATTGGCAGGCACTGTTGCCTACCCCACGTTTCCCCGCTTCTTGGACTCGCTGACAGAGCTCTACTTTTGTTCTGTGATTTGAGGTAAGAGTCAGAAAACTCAGTTGCAGAGGTGTCTCCCTGTCTCTCTGTTAAAACCAACCAACTCCGTAGGTTTTGTGCAAAGAGGTCTTTCGACAGTGCGTAAGCCTGGGCCCGGCTGTGACCACAGATAATTTCACAGGGTCAGGCAGCAGGCTGGAGGTACCGGGACAGGTTGGGGGTACCAGGAGAGGCTGGGGGTACCGGGACAGGCCAGGGGTACCGGGACAGGCAGCACGCTGGGGGGTACAGGACAGGCCGGGGGTACCGGGACAGTTAGCAGGGTGGTTTGACCCATTGGCTACAGCTGACCGACTTTGCATTTGGAAACAAGGGTCTCTCCCAGCTTTCACAGTAGAACTATGTTGTTTTTTAATCCACAGGGTTCTATTCTTTAACCAGTAGTTAAGATGGGCCTGTGATCCAGCTTCCCATAATGCTTCCCACCATGGTCCATAGACAGTGCCCAGACTGCTGCAGACTTTGCTACCCACTGAGCTTACAGTCAACAGTGAGCAAGTACAGCTAGGAGACCCCCAGGACAAGGCCGGCCGGAGTCAGAGACCCCTCGAGAAGGACAGCCAGAGTCTGATGTACCAAACACCTGTTCCTTAAGTTCTTGTTAACGAAGTAACTTGTAATTACACTGGTTTAGCCTTTGTGAGTCACAGCCTAAAGCAACTTAATAGGATAAAAAAGAGAGAAAGATAGAAATAGTTACTTCTACTTAGTTAACTGAGGTATATTACTGTTTAATAATTCTTGTGTTCATCATGTAGACATTACAATTAAATACATGAAACATGAATCTCACCTTATAACCAAAGAAGTGTATTGAAACGTTTGATCATATTCCCCCCTAGTCCGGATTTCTAACAGTATGATTTTAAATGAGAAAATAGGAAAATATGACAAAGGATCTTGAGGTAAAATTGGTAGATATAAATCATGACGGTGTGTGATATCTCTATTACATTCCAAGACAAATTAATTACGCATCTATGAAATTGAAAGTCAGTTTTGATGATAGTCTCTCTCTCTGTTTCAGAGGAATGTCACTTCCTCTGAGAAGTTTGTTATAAAGCACTGGAGAGTGTTCGCTTCTTGCTTGTCTCTCTTTGGGAATTACACCCTCCTGGAGCCACCATCTTCTCGAGGGAGCTGCGGAGGCAGAGTCCCAGTGGCACACCCGGAGGGCCTGTTCCTTACCACCACACCCGAGTGAACCTGTCCACTGTCCTAAGCCAGAGCGCAGCGGAATTCCCCGCCAGAATGATGATTTAACTCCTGTCCTAAGCATTATGTTTTGGTAATTCATAGGGAAGTAGTAGGTGGATAATATAAAACCACTACTCAAATCCTTTGTTTGATGAAGCCATTCCAATGAAGGTGTTCATGCTCTGTTTCCCACACCCTGCAGGACGCCCACCAATGCGACTCGCCAGGCCCCAGCCCTGGTCTCCCGGGGTGGGCTTCCTCTGAGGCCAGCGGTCCCCCTTCTTTCTGTCTTCTAGCTATCCTCCCAGGGGAAGGCATGACCGCCCTTCTCCTTCCCCAGATCTGTGGCTGTGATATAACAAACCCTTTTCCCTGACACCTCAGGCTTTCCTTTTGATTCGCAAAAGCCTCTTTGGGAAGTTAAAAAGAAACATTGACCGATTGCTCCTTGTTTTTTTCCAGTCCCATGAAGCTACCCTCCGTCTCCCCAGAGGCAAAACAGGATCAGTGATGGAGGAGAGGGAGCCACAGACATTAATAGCTGAGGATGTTTTCTTGTCACTCATGCCATGGCAACAAAGAGACTGGGACAAGAGGAGCTGAGTGACTCAGGCAGAATACTTCACAGACACGCAGAAGGGAACTCAGAACAAGAAGGGACATGGGTTACAGGGAAATCTTCTTGAAGACAAATAGAGGTCTTCTGCCTTTCAGCCAGAAGTTAGTAGAATTACCATTCTGCTTCAAAACAAATATCTGTACTTTGGATTTCCTATTTTATTATTACTTTTGTATGCTATGAGCTAAAGAGCTCAGGAACAGCACCCAGGCCCAAGTTCAAGCCCCACAACTGACCAAAAGAAAAACAATTATGTACATTGATTACTTGGACTAACATTTCACATAAATTGCTAACTGCACCAACACCTGTACCCCAACATGGCCCTGTGATGCACCAACACCTGCACCCTAACGTGGCCCTGCGATGCACCAACACCTGTACCCCAACATGGCCCTGCGATGCACCAACACCTGTACCCCAACATGGCCCTGCGATGCACCAACACCTGCACCCCAATGTGGCCCTGCGATGCACCAACACCTGCAACCCAACATGGCCCTGCGATGCACCAACACCTGTACCCCAACATGGCCCTGCGATGCACCAACACCTGCACCCCAATGTGGCCCTGCGATGCACCAACACCTGCACCCCAACATAGCCCTGAGATGCACCAACACCTGTACCCCAATGTAGCCCTGCAATGCACCAACACCTGCACCCCAACATGGCCCTGTGATGGACCAACACCTGCACCCCAACATGGCCCTGCACATGCACCAACACCTGCACCCCAATGTGGCCCTGCGATGCACCAACACCTGCACCCCAATGTGGCCCTGCGATGCACCAACAACCTGCACCCCAACATGGCCCTGCGATGCACCAACACCTGTACCCCAACATGGCCCTGCGATGCACCAACACC